>NC_084623.1:18993245-19060745 GCF_033978795.1 Nerophis ophidion
GGAAGCCACATACAACATCTTACTGGGCTGGCAAGCTGCTTGTAAATGTTGTACAAGGCGTCAAAGGCAATGGCTTCATAGCAGGCCCTCATTAAATATCAGCAGATATTTGCGAGAATGGTTGCGGCTCCCATTGTCTTCTTAATTTTGGTAAATGGGTCAACATGGCTCTTTGAATGGTAAAGGTTGCCGACCCCTGGTATATAGTATGCGCCTGCCTTGAATTACTGCCGGGTCAAACTCGCTTCCCAAAATAATTAGCGCACGCTTAGTATTACTGCCTAGTCAAACTTGTGACGTCACGAGTGACACTTCCCCTGTCATCATTTTCAAAATGAAGGAGGCTGAGTTCAATACCGGTAATTTGAAATTGCATAAAGGGAAGAAGATTAAGAGCTATTCAGTAGGATTTAAGGTCCAAGCTTACATCACACTCAAATTTTTACTGCATACCTTTGGTAAGTGCCGGAGTGAGAAGAGGTTTTAAAATAATTAGCGCATGCTTACTTTTACCGCATGCCTTTGGTAAGCACAGGAGTGAGAAGAGATTTTAAATTAATTAGCGCCCCGGCGGCAATTCAAGGAAATACGGTAGTCATGAAAATAAAGAAAATGCATTAAATGAGATGGTTTGTCCAAACTTTTGACCCTGTACTGACAGTCGTGGTCAAATGTTTACATGTACTTGTAAAGAACATAATGTCATGGCTGTCCTGAGTTTCCAATAGTAATAGAAGAGGAAATTATCCAGGAAATAGACTCCTTCACCTACTTGGGCAGCATCGTGGATAAACAGGGTGGCACCGACAAAGATGTAACAGCAAGAATTGGAAAAGCAAGAGCAGCCTTCATCATCCTGAAGAGCATCTGGTCCTCCAAGGAGATATCTATGACAACCAAAGTCCGGATCTTCAATTCAAACATAAAATCCGTCCTTCTCTACGGCTCTGAAACGTGGAGGATGACAAAGAAGACCGTACAAAGGTTACAAACGTTTATTAACAGTTGTCTGAAGAGGATTTTCAGGATTTGGTGGCCAAACAAAATCAGCAACGAGGAACTCTGGAGGAAAGGGAATCAGGAGCCAGTGGAAAAACAAATACTAAGGAGAAAGTGGGTTTGGGTTGGGCACACCCTTAGGAAACCAGCAACTACCATCACACGGCAAGCCTTGACGTGGAACCCACAGGGAAAGAGGAAGAGGGGACGGCCTAAAAACACCTGGAGGCGGGACTCTGAGGCGGAGCTGAAGAGGTTGGGAATCAGCTGGGGAGAGGCGGAAAGGACAGCCCAAAACCGTGCTGCATGGAGAGGAGTCATTGATGGCCTATGCTCCATTGGGAGCGATGGGCCTAAGTAAGTAAGTAAGTAAGTGTCCTGAGTTTCCAATAATTTTCTACAACTCTTAATTGTTTGTGATAGTGATTAGAGCACATACTTGTTGGTCACAAAAAACATTCATAAAGTTTGGTTCTTTTATAAATGTATTATGGGTCTACTAAAAATGTGACCAAATTTGCTGGGTCAAAAGTCCCTTGGCAAGTTTCACTGCAATAAGTGTGCATAGTTTTCTGACATGGACTTGTTTCTTCAGCTTTTTCCACATGTTTAAGTCAGGACTTTGGGAAGGCTATTCTAATACCTTAATTCTAGCCAGATTTAGCCATTCATTTACCACTTTTGACGTGTGTTTGGGGGTCATTGTCCTGTTGGAACAGCCAACTGCGCCCAAGACCCAACCTCCGGGCTGACGATTTTAGGTTATCCTGAAGAATTTGGAGACAATCCTCCTTTTTCATTGTCCAATTTACTTTCTGTAAAGCACCAGTCCCATTGGCAGCAAATCAGACCCAGAGCATAATACTACCACCACCATGCTTGACGGTAGCGATGGTGTTCCTGGGATTAAAGGGTTCACCTTTTCGCCTCCAAACATATTGCTGGGTATTGTGGCCAAACACCTCAATGTTTGTTTCATCTGACATCACATGGACAAAGATGAGACCTTCTGGTGGAAAGTTTTGTGGTCAGATGAAACTAAATTTGAGCTGTTTGGCCACAATACCCAGAGATATGTTTGGAGGAGAAAAGGTGAGGCCTTTAATCCCAGGAACACCATGCCTACCGCCAAGCATGGTGGTGGTATTATTATGCTCTGGGCCTGTTAAACCAACAAAAAAGGGCGTAGAAGATCAAAAATCTCCTCCTTATCAAAATAACACGTAAGCACGCACACACACAACAGTCCATTGGCGCAAAAATGCGAACAACCTTTTTTACCTGGCTGTCCGTGAACGTCAGACAACGTTCCATCATTATGTGCAGTTAGGAGGCGAGAAGGGAGGGCAGGCGGGGAGAGGAGGGCGCGGGGAGGAGCAGAACTGCATGTGGTTTCACTCTTTTCTCCACGTCTAAGTCCACAGCCAATCACTCTCTCTTTCCAGGCAGGTTTGTTGGCTGTTTCTAACCCATATTGAGTAAGCAAAATAGACAACAATTGGTGAATGGCGAGAAAAGAAACACGCTGAAGCACTGACAAGTGGTGACTGAATAATGGACTACATAAACAGACTGTGTGTCCTTTACTCCACAGGAAGTGATGTCATTAAAACGGCAGTGACCTAATGCTTCAAGCAGCACACAAAATGAATAAATGAATGAAGCGTTCTTACGCCGAGACATGGTTGGTACACAAAGACATATTTGGTGGATAAATGTAACGTCACACTCTTACCCTTAAAGGGGAACATTATCACCAGACCTATGTAAGCGTCAATATATACCTTGATGGTGCAGAAAAAAGACCTTTTTTTTTTTTTAACCGATTTCCGAACTCTAAATGGGCGAATTTTGGCGAATTAAACGCCTTTCTGTTTATCGCTCTTTTTGCGATGACGTCAGAACGTGACATCTCCGAGGTACTACAGACGCCATTTTCATTTTCAACACATTAAAAACACCGGGTCTCAGCTCTGTTATTTTCCGTTTTTTCGACTATTTTTTGGAACCATGGAGACATCATGCCTCGTCGGTGTGTTGTCGGAGGGTGTAACAACACTAACAGGGAGGGATTCAATTTGCACCACTGGCCCAAAGATGCGAAAGTGTTTGCCGCCAGACCCCCGTTGAATGTGCCAAAGTGTCTCCACATTTTACCGGCGATGACAGACATGGCACAGAGATGTATGGATAACCTGCAGATGTATTTGCAACGATAAATTCAACGAAATCACAAAGGTGAGTTTTGTTGATGTTGACTTATGTGCTAATCAGTCACATTTGGTTGCGGCGTGACTGCCAGCTAATCGATGCTAACATGCTACGCTAATCGACGCTAACATGCTATTTACCGGCGGTGCTAAAGCAGATATGGCACAGAGATGTATGGATAACCTGCAGATGCATTTGCAACTATAAAGTCAACGAATTCACAAAGGTGAGTTTTGTTGATGTTGACTGCCAGCTAATCGATGCTAACATGCTACGCTAATCGATACTAACATGCTATTTACCGGCGGTGCTAAAGCAGACATGGCACAGAGATGTATGGATAACCTGCAGATGCATTTGCAACTATATTACGTTTCCTTCCACCCACATTTAATGCAAAAGAAACACTTACCAATCGAAGGATTTAAGTTGCTCCAGTGTCACAAGATGCGAAAGTCCTGATCGTTTGGTCCGCACATTTTACCGGCGATGCTAACGCAGCTATTCGGCCATGCTATGGCTATGAATAGCGTCATTAGCTATTCGCTCAATAGCTTCAGTTTCTTCTTCAATACTTTCATACTCCAACCATCCGTTTCAATACATGCGTAATCTGTTGAATCGCTTAAGCCGCTGAAATCCGAGTCTGAATCCGAGCTGATGTCGCTAAATCTTGCCGTGCTATTCGCCGTTGTTTGTTTACATTGGCAGCACTGTATGACATCACAGGGAAATGGATAGTGGCATCGCAATTAGCGAAAATCAAGCACTTTAAAGCTTTTTTTAGGGATATTCGGGGACCGGTAAAATTTTGAAAAAAACTTCAAAAAATACAACAAGCCACTGGGAACTGATTTTTATTGTTTTTAACCCTTTCGAATTTGTGATAATGTTCCCCTTTAACACAATCCAAATATGGAGCAGCTCTATAACTATAACAATCTTGCTTTTTTTAGTAATAACTCAATGCACCACATGCAGTTCCAGGAAATAAACAAATTAAATGTTTACTTTATCGTAAAACTATTAACAGAAAATAAAAACAATTCAGTTTTATTATCATGAGAATCATGTCATGGTTAGGACGAGCCACAATGTAATTGGAACACACACACCGTTTTATATCGATAATAAGTAAAAAAGTCACACAATTGTGTATACACTATGAAAATAAAAATTAGACAGTGGTATAAAGTAAACAAATAACACACTCGTTTTATATTAACATTAAATTGTTTATTCATTTTCAAACTGACTGTTGCAGTGTGGTAATATAAAAAATCTGTTTTTGGTCACATTTTTAGAATTTTCTGCTGTAAGTAATTTTGATTTTTCCAAATGAAGTTGAAATATAACCGTTTTTTAATTGTGTTATTGTTCTTCGACACTGACAAAGAAGTTTTGAATATTTTTTTTCCAAAATTGAATTCAAATCAAGCAATTGTTTTTATTTTAGAATTCCAATTCAAAAATCCGATTAACCAAAACTTTCACTGACCTGATCGACACACCTGCCTCTGCTCGGTAATTAGGGAAACTCACATGTTGACATTCACCGTCGGAGGAGTTTGTTTGCCAGACGGTGCTATTGAACTGCACTCAATTGAATCATCTCATGCATGATACATACAGTCTTCTAATCTATATTGTATTTGGATTTGCTGCATGACTCCTGATTGGTGGACGTCTAAAGAAAAATTCAGTGACTTTTACTTAAAATATTATAATCATAAAGAAAATAAATAACACAGATTAGAGGACCTTTAATATTAATTTTGTACTATATATTTGCTTTTTTAATTTTTAATAATAATTATAATATTATAGTAATTATTTTAATAATAATGATACCTTACCTGACCGCACTGCAGTGGCGCAAGTGTAACAAATGAATGTCAATTAAGTGTATGCTCTCAATATGCCCACTAGATAGCAGCATTTGCACAAGCAAACTGGCAATTATTGCTCTCACTCTTTATGTGCTTTGGCAATCTTTTTAACGTCCGGCGCTTGGACTCCATTAATTTGGTGTCATTTTGTCATTTTAGTAATACATTTTTGTGCAATAGGGCCAAACCTTGGCTAAATTGTGGCCCTAAGCAGAATTTTTTCTGGAACCCCCACCCCACTGATACAACAATTGTTTTCACTTTTTTTAATTGTTGTGAACTATCTTTATACTATTTCAATCAAACTTGAATGCATGTTTTGGACTAAAATATAACATTTCCATTAAAAAAAATTATATAATGGAAAAAAAAAACAAAAAAACATATATATATATATATATATCAAAATGACTGTCACAGGCGGAAGCAAATCTACGTTGACAGGAATGATTACTTTTAATATTTATTCTACACATTTTTACAACTTTGTAAACCATTAGTAATTTAAAGGCTACTCAGAAGGTGAGATAACTCCTGGAAATTACTGGCTTTTAATGGTCAAAAGTATAGTTGTGTGTGTCCAAGTTAAAGGAAACGGTCGGCTGTCTTCATTTATAGATTTATTTTTTTATTTTTGGCAAGTTAAGTAATGTTTGCTGTGGTCTGGAACAACATGGCACACAAACAACTCTCTAAAATGCAGCCGATATCACATACAGTTAATGTGTCATGAGACATGCAAATATAAATTATATACAAAGGGGATACAAGTAAAGGATATTAAATGAGCAAAAGTATAGCTACAAATGAGGCATAAGGATGCAATGTGTACATACAGCTAGCCTAAATAGCATGTTAGCAGTGATTAGCTTGCAGTCATGCACTGACCAAATATGCCTGATTAACACTCCAGACAAGTCAGAAACATCAACAAAGCACATGTAAATGCACTTTCTGCATTCACGCACAGTATAAAACATTTAGTGGACAAAATGACACAAAGAAGGAGTGGAAGATTTTACATTTAAACAAACTGTTACATCACAGTTCACACTACGTTGAGTTCAAGAACCATCAAAATTAGTAGGACAAAACGATGTCTACCAAATACTCTCATCTGTAAAGCATAAACATATTAAAACAGTGGGCTTTCTAAAAATTGAGTAGGTTTATGTCATGTTTGTCCTCAAACAAAAAACATAGTAAAACAAAAAAAATATTTTTCACCCATCTTTTTCCATTTTCAATCCTTTTTTAAAAATGTTCCAGGGAGACACTAGGGTGCGGGATGCTGACCCCCACCCTAAACAATACCTAGTTCCCGCTATTATGACAAATCTAACATTTTTAGTAAGTTTCATAAGTTTTTTCAAAGAATACAATGATCCATCCATCCATCCATTTTTTTACCGCTTATTCCCTTTTGGGGTCGCGGGGGGCGCTGGCGCCTATCTCAGCTACAATCGGGCGGAAGGCGGGGTACACCCTAGACAAGTCGCCACCTCATCGCAGGGCCAACACAGATAGACAACATTCACACTCATATTCACACACTAGGGAAAATTTAGTGTTGCCAATCAACCTATCCCCAGGTGCATGTCTTTGGAAGTGGGAGGAAGCCGGAGTACCCGGAGGAAACCCACGCAGTCACGGAGAGGACATGCAAACTCCACACAGAAAGATCCCGAGCCTGGACTGCAGGACCTTCGTATTGTGAGGCAGACGCACTAACCCTTCTCCCACCGTGAAGCCCAATACAATGATTATTATTATCATTATTATTATTATTTTTTTTTTTTTTCAGAAACTCAATTGGTCGTGGTGGCATGTTTTATGACTGATGATGTACTTATGTTCAAGCGCCGCTTGCTCTCAATACTATTTGTCTGAACGCCATTTTTCCATTTTCTCCCTTCCAAGAGATTTTCTTGGCCACACTATCACAACAAATGTGTGTCTGGATGTTCCAGGTAACATGCTTGATGTCCTTTCCCCCAGTGGAACCTAGATCATTAAAAATGAATCAATCAATCAATCAATCAATGTTTACTTATATAGCCCTAAATCACTAGTGTCTCAAAGGGCTGCACAAACCACCACGACATCCTCGGTAGGCCCACATAAGGGCAAGGAAAACTCACACCCAGTGGGACGTCGGTGACAATAATGACTATGAGAACCTTAGAGAGGAGGAAAGCAATGGATGTCGAGCGGGTCTAACATGATACTGTGAAAGTTCAATCCACAATGGATCCAACACAGTCGCAAGAGTCCAGTCCAAAGCGGGTCCAACTCAGCAGAGAGAGTCCCGTTCACAGCGGAGCCAGCAGGAAACCATCCCAAGCGGAGGCGGATCAGCAGCGCAGAGATGTCCCCAGCCGATACACAGGCAAGCAGTACATGGCCACCGGATCGGACCGGACCCCCTCCACAAGGGAGAGTGGGACATAGAAGAAAAAGAAAAGAAACAGCAGATCAACTGGTCTAAAAAGGGAGTCTATTTAAAGGCTACAGTATACAAATGAGTTTTAAGGTGAGACTTAAATGCTTCTACTGAGGTGGCATCTCGAACTGTTACCGGGAGGGCATTCCAGAGTACTGGAGCCCGAACGGAAAACGCTCTATAGCCCGCAGACTTTTTTTGGGCTTTGGGAATCACTAATAAGCCGGAGTCCTTTGAACGCAGATTTCTTGCCGGGACATATGGTACAATACAATCGGCAAGATAGGATGGAGCTAGACCGTGTAGTATTTTATATGTAAGTAGTAAAACCTTAAAGTCACATCTTAAGTGCACAGGAAGCCAGTGCAGGTGAGCCAGTACAGGCGTAATGTGATCAAACTTTCTTGTTCTTGTCAAAAGTCTAGCAGCCGCATTTTGTACCAACTGTAATCTTTTAATGCTAGACATGGGGAGACCCGAAAATAATACGTTACAGTAGTCGAGGCGAGACGTAACAAACGCATGGATAATGATCTCAGCGTCTTTAGTGGACAGAATGGAGCGAATTTTAGCGATATTACGGAGATGAAAGAAGGCCGTTTTAGTAACGCTTTTAATGTGTGCCTCAAAGGAGAGAGTTGGGTCGAAGATAATACCCAGATTCTTTACCGTGTCGCCTTGTTTAATTGTTTGGTTGTCAAATGTTAGAGTTGTATTATTAAATAGAGTTCGGTGTCTAGCAGGACCGATAATCAGCATTTCCGTTTTTTTGGCGTTGAGTTGCAAAAAGTTAGCGGACATCCATTGTTTAATTTCATTAAGACACGCCTCCAGCTGACTACAATCCGGCGTGTTGGTCAGCTTTAGGGGCATGTAGAGTTGGGTGTCATCAGCATAACAGTGAAAGCTAACACCGTATTTGCGTATGATGTCACCTAGCGGCAGCATGTAGATGCTGAAGAGTGCAGGGCCAAGGACCGAACCCTGGGGAACTCCACACGTTACCTTAACGTAGTCCGAGGTCACATTGTTATGGGAGACACACTGCATCCTATCAGTAAGATAAGAGTTAAACCAAGACAGGGCTAAGTCTGACATACCGATTCGTGTTTTGATACGTTCTAATAAAATATTATGATCGACGGTATCGAAAGCAGCGCTAAGATCGAGGAGCAGCAACATAGATGACGCATCAGAATCCATCGTTAGCAATAGATCATTAGTCATTTTTGCGAGGGCTGTCTCCGTCGAGTGATTTGCCCTGAAACCGGATTGAAAGGTTTCACATAGATTGTTAGACGCTAAGTGTTCATTTAACTGCTCCGCAACAATTTTTTCGAGGATTTTTGAAATGAAGGGAAGGTGAGACACCGGTCGGTAGTTTACCATGAGGTCAGGATCGAGGTTAGGTCTTTTAAGGAGAGGATGAATAACCGCTTTTTTGAATGCTAGGGGAACAGTGCCCGAGGAAAGTGATAAGTTTATAATATTTAGCACTGATGGACCTAATAATACAAAGAGCTCCTTGATCAGTTTCCCAGGAAGAGGGTCAAGTAAACATGTTGTTTGTTTTATTCCATTTACACGTTGTAACAATTCCTCTAATGTTATTTCCTCAAAACGAGAGAAACTATTTTGGAGGGCAGTATCCGCCGTATATACAATCGTGTCCGTGTTAATAGAACCCCGTTGTAGCTGGGACGCATTGTCTTTAATCTCCTTTCTAATGACTTCAATTTTCTTACTAAAGAATCGCATAAAGTCATCAGCTGAGTGGATGGAGCTACTGGAAGGAGTCCCTTGTTGGGTTAGCGATGCTACCGTACTAAACAAAAATTTAGGATCGTTTTTATTACGGTGGATGAGATTTGAGTAATAATTAGCTTTAGCTAAGGTAAGCATGCGTTTATAAGTTATTAAACCATCACTAAATGCTTGATGGTGCACCTCAAGTTTAGTCGTGCGCCATTTGCGTTCCAGCTTTCTGCATAATAATTTCTGAGCTCTAGTTTCTTCTGTAAACCACGGGGTGCGCTTTTTTGGAGCCTTTTTTAACTTTAGCGGTGCTATGTTATCAATGGTTTCGCGCAGGGCGTCGTTAAAATTGTTAGTGAGGTTATCAATAGAGCCCACATACTTTGGGAATGGTGCCATTACCGAGGGCAGTAGGTCAGCAAGAGTTGTCGTTGTGGCCGTATTAATGTTGCGGCTGCTATAGCAGTTATTATTATTATTAGTTTGACGAACATGCGTCTGAACCTCGAATTTTATAAGGTAATGATCGGACAATACTTTAGTATACGGGAGTATCGTAACTTTGGAAGCGGTGATCCCCTTGACAAGCACTAGGTCTATCGTATTACCGTTGCGATGCGTGGGTTCATTTATTATTTGTGTGAGACCACAGCTATCAATTATACTCTGGAGCGCTACGCACGGTGGGTCCGATGGGGTATTCATGTGGATATTAAAGTCCCCCATTATGATTATATTATCGGCGTGTGTCACTAGATCAGCAACGAACTCTGAGAATTCATTGATAAAGTCCGAACAGGGCCCTGGGGGGCGGTAGATAACAGCCAGGTGTAGAGGCAGCGGTGTGACAGACCTCATAGTAAGCACCTCAAACGATTTATATTTATTATTTATGTTAGGACTAAGGTTAAAGTTTTCGTTGTATATTAGTGCGACCCCCCCACCCCTTTTAAGCGGACGGGCAATATGCGCATGTGTAAAGTTAGGAGGACATGCCTCATTTAGCGCAAAAAAGTCGTTTGGTTTAAGCCAGGTTTCGCTGAGACCGATGACGTTAAGATTGTTGTCTCTGATAATATCATTAACTAACAACGTTTTGGGAGACAATGATCTTATGTTTAAAAAACCTACATTATAGGTAGTGGGCTGTTTTAGGGAATTTTTGATCAAATTATCCGTAGTAGCAATATTAATAATGTTGTGTTTATTATGCCCAGTGCATACAGTATAATTACGACCATATCTAGGAATTGATACGACGGGAATGTTCCGATTGTTTGATTGTTGCTTTGATAAACTGCACGCATCATGGTTAGCCACCTCAGTAACGGGGATGTTCCGATTGTTTGTTTGTTGCTTTGATAAACTGCACGCATCATAGTTAGCCTCCTCAGTAACGGGGATTTTCCGATTGTTTGTTTGTTGCTTTGATAAACTGCACGCATCATAGTTAGCCACCTCAGTAAAACACATGTCCAACTCTGAAACACTCAAAGCAGAAAAAACTTGTTCTAATTTAACAGACTCCTTACCCAAACCAGTAGTCTCGCATTTTCCATCTAAATCCGTCTTCAGGGTGGAGGGAAGTGGTGTACTGTGGGGATTAGCCTTCTGCTTTGTTTTTAGCCCCGCTCGACATCCGCGTTTCCGATCACACCGCTGGCGTCTGCTCCGTAGACGGCCCCCGCTGCTACTAGACTCCCCTGCTTCACAGGCCGCTGGATGTAGCCGCCGATGTATCCCCAAGCTAGTTAGCATGTTTAGCACGCCCGCGTCTATCAGTCCAAAACGGCCCAATATGTCCATATCCAGAAGTGTCTGGCGGTCGTACGTGATCACGGAGTGACCACGATGCGAGCCAGCCATGAAGTATGCAGAACTGTCCGGCATTTCCGCCAAATGTTCCATCTTTAGCAAGAGCACCGCAGTGTCGCAGCCCGTCCGGGCGCCGCCATCTTGCTCTTTCAAGACAAATTATAGCAAAAAAATTATATGTTTTCTATTGCATCACTGAAAATGTACTTTAGAGAGGCTTGAATCATCAATCAATCAATCAATGTTTACTTATATAGCCCTAAATCACTAGTGTCTCAAAGGGCTGCACAAACCACTACGACATCCTCGGTAGGCCCACATAAGGGCAAGGAAAACTCACACCCAGTGGGACATCGGTGACAATAATGACCCAGTGGGACGTCGGTGACAATGATGACTATGAGAACCTTGGAGAGGACGAAAGCAATGGATGTCGAGCGGGTCTAGCATGATACTGTGAAAGTTCAATCCATAATGGATCCAACACAGTCGCGAGAGTCCAGTCCAAAGCGGATCCAACACAGCAGCGAGAGTCCCGTTCACAGCGGAGCCAGCAGGAAACCATCCCAAGCGGAGGCGGATCAGCAGCGCAGAGATGTCCCCAGCCGATACACAGGCAAGCAGTACATGGCCACCGGATCGGACCGGACCCCCTCCACAAGGGAGAGTGGGACATAGAAGAAAAAGAAAAGAAACGGCAGATCAACTGGGCTAAAAAGGGAGTCTATTTAAAGGCTAGAGTATACAAATAAGTTTTAAGGTGAGACTTGAATGCTTCTACTGAATCATCAACAATTTAACATCTACATTAGGGGTGCATGGTAATTATCGGGTCGATACTGTAAATTTTGAGGTATTTTTTTGTTATTGTATACATTATATAAAATATATCAGTATATATTAGATATTGTATATATAATATGCAAATATTACATATATGTTATATTTTATATTGCTACTATATATTGCTACTTTACCCTTTCTATCCTTTGAAACTGAGCTACTGTGTGGAACAATTTTCGTCATAGAGCAATAAAGTTTTTCTAAGTCTAAGATGAAAAATGGGGAAGTTGTGGAACTTTGAAGAATGTCCCATTGATTTCAATAAGATTTTCCAAAAAATGTGGGAATTTTGGGAAAAGCGGGAATTTGAAAACGGTAAAAAACTTCAGTTGTGTGCATGAGTTGAAATGGTAGGTGCTGGAATTTTTTAAATCGGTCGAGAAATGTTAAAGTAGTAATATTTTTAATTGACAGATGGTATTAAGGAATTCCTGGAATTTCGCCAAAACTGGGAATTTTTGCAGTTCAAAAAACAATTTCGTTTTTTTGTCCCTGATTAAGAGGAATAATTTGACGGTGAAATAGTTGAAGTGGGTTGAACATTTTTGGACGGAGTCATCGCCAGAAAAAAAGGGTTTGAAAAAACCCGGAAATTCTGGAAATTCCTGGAATTTTTTTTTAACTTGAATGCCCAGGATGAGTGGTATATGTTGAAGATGGAATTATTTTAATCACTTGAAAAATTTGAAAATTGTTGAAGGTTGAAAAATGGGCAATTTAATTTTGAATAGGGTAAAATGTCCCGAAATACCTGTAATTTTGGGAAATCTGGGAATTTGGGGAATTTGTCAAGGGAAAGCCCGCGTTTTCCCAAATAGGCTGAACAGTTTGAAGTTGGAACAGTTTGAATTGAGTGAAAAATATGCAAGGTAGCGCGCGCTAAAATCTTGAGAAGAAGAAGTTGAATCGATTCATTTTGGTGTAGAAAACCATATGTGTGAAGTCCTTATACCTTATTGCTCTTTTATCCCACATCTGCGGTCCTCTCCAAGGTTTCTCATAGTCATTCTCATTGAAATCCCAATGGGTTGTGAGTTTTTCCTTGCCCTTATGTGGGATCTGAACCGAGGATGTTGTTGTGGCTTGTGCGGCCCTTTGAGACACTTGTGATTTAGGGCTATATAAATAAACATTGATTGATTCATTGATGAATTCTAACTTTATTATGATTTGTTCAAGAGTCTTACGGCCTGAGGGAAGAAGTTGTTACAGAACCTGGAGGTTCTGCTACGGAGGCTGCGAACCTCTTTCTAGATTGCATCAGTGAAAAGAGTCCTTGGTGGGGGTGGGAGGAGTCTCTACAGATTTGCTGAGCCCTGGTCAGGCAGCGGCTTTTTGCGATTTCTTGGATAGGAGGAAGACGAGTCCTGATGATCTTTTCCACCGTGCTCGTCACACTCTGCGGGGACTTCCAGTCTGAGGCACTGCAGGCTCCAGTCCAGACGAACCATTATGGCCCCAGTCTATGGAATAGCCTGCCGGAGGGCCTCAGGGCTGCAGAGAACGATCATGGTTTTAAGACCCACCTTTTACCTGATATTAATTATTTTATTGAAGTCATTTGTAATTAACTTTTTATCCTATTAGTAATGCAATATTTTATTTAGTTCTATTTATGTATTATTTGTCTACCATATATATATATATACTGTATATATATATATATATATATATATATATATATATATATACATGTACAGTGGGGCGAAAAAGTATTTAGTCAGCCACCGATTGTGCAAGTTCTCCCACTTAAAATGATGACAGAGGTCTGTAATTTTCATCATAGGTACACTTCAACTGTGAGAGACAGAATGTGAAAAAAAATCCAGGAATTCACATTTTAGGAATTTTAAAGAATTTATTTGGAAAATAAGTATTTGGTCAACCATTCAAAGCTCTCACTGATGGAAGGAGGTTTTGGCTCAAAATCTCACGATACATGGCCCCATTCATTCTTTCCTTAAAGGGGAAAACTATCACCAGACCTATGTAAGCGTCAATATATACCTTGATGGTGCAGAAAAAAGACCATATATTTTTTTAACCGATTTCCGATTTCTAAATGGGTGAATTTTGGCAAATTAAACGCCTTTCTGTTTATCGCTCTGGAGGGGATGACGTCGAAATGTGACGTCGCCGAGGTAATACAGCCGCCATTTTCATTTTCAACACATTGTAAACATTGGGTCTCAGCTCTGTTGTTTTCCGTTTTTTTGGAACCTTAGAGACATCATGCCTTGTCGGTGTGTTGTCGGAGGGTGTAACAACACTAACAGGCAGGGATTCAAGTTGCACCACTGGCCCGAAGATGCGAAAGTGTCTGCCGCCAGACCCCCATTGAATGTGCCAAAGTGGCTCCACATTTTACCGGCGATGACAGACATGGCACAAAGATGTATGGATAACCTGAAGATGCATTTGCAACGATAAATTCAACAAAATCACAAAGGTGAGTTTTGTTGATGTTGACTTATTTGCTAATCAGACATATTTGGTCGCGGCGTAACTGCCAGTTAATCGATGCTAACATGCTACGCTAATCGATGCTAACATGCTATTTACCGGCGGTGCTAAAGCAGACATGGCACAGAGATGTATGGATAACCTGCAGATGCATTTGCAACTATATTACGTTTCCTTCCACCCACATTTAATGCGAAAAAAACACTTACCAATTGACGGAATTAAGTTGCTCCAGTGTCACGAGATACGAAAGCCCTGATCGTTTGGTCCGCACATTTTACCAGCGATGCTAACGCAGCTATTCGGCCATGCTATGGCTATGAATAGCGTCAATAGCTATTTGCTCAATAGCTTCAGTTTCTTCTTCAATACTTTCATACTCCAACCACCCGTTTCAATACATGCGTAATCTGTTGAATCGCTTAAGCCGCTGAAATCCGAGTCTGAATCCGAGCTGATGTCGCTATATCTTGCCGTGCTATTCGCCGTTGTTTGTTTACATTGGCAGCACTGTATGACATTACAGGGAAATGGATAGTGGCATCGCAATTAGCGAAAATCAAGCACGTTAAAGCTTATTTTAGGGATATTCGGAGACCGGTAAAATTTTGAAAAAAAATTTAAAATATACAACATGCCACTGGGAACTTATTTTTATTGTTTTTAACCCTTTTGAAATTGTGATAATGTTCCCCTTTAACATGGATCAACTGTCCTGTAACCTTAGCAGAAAAACAGCCCCAACTTAGCCACTCCCATGCTTCACAGTAGGTGTGGTGTTCTCGGGATGCAACTCAGTATTCTTCTTCCTCCAAACACGACGAGTTGAGTTTATACCAAAAAGTTATATTTTGGTTTGATCTGACCACATGACAATCTCCCATGTGTTCTCTGGGAAACTTCAGACGGGCCTGGACATGCACTGGCTTAAGCAGGGGGACACGTCTGGCACTGCAGTATTTGATTCCCTGTTGGCGTAGTGTGTTACTGATGGTAACCTTTGTTACTTTGGTCCCAGCTCTCTGTAGGTCATTCACCAGGCCCCCCCGTGTGGTTCTGGGATTTTTGCTCACCGTTCTCATGATCATTTTGACCCCACGGGATGAGATTTTGCGTGGAGCCCCAGATTGAGGGAGATTATTAGTGGTCTTGGATGTCTTCCATTTTCTGATAATTGCTCCCACAGTTGATTTTTTCACACCAAGCTGCTTGCCTATTGTAGATTCACTCTTCCCAGTCTGGTGCAGGTCTACAATTCTTTTCCTGGTGTCCTTCGACAGCTCTTTGGTCTTGGCCATAGTGGAGTTTGGAGTCTGACTATTTGAGGCTGTGGACAGGTGTCTTTTATACAGATAGCGAGTTCAAACAAGTGCCATTAATACAGGTAACGAGTGGAGGACAGAAGAGCTTCTTAAAGAAGAAGTTACAGGTCTGTGAGAGCCAGAGATCTTCCTTGTTTGAAGTGACCAAATACTTATTTTCCACCATAATTTACGAATAAATTCTTTAAAATTCTTACAATGTGAATTCCTGGATTTTTTTCCCACATTCTGTCTCTCACAGCTGAAGTGTACCTATAATGAAAATTACAGACCTTTGTCATCATTTTAAGTGGGAGAACTTGCACAATCGGTGGCTGACTATGTGATAACGGTGGATGTGGGTCACCTGGGTATTGTTTTAACTTTGTAAAGCACTTTGGTTTGCATATCTTAACGTATGAAAACGGCTTTATATATAAAGTTTGATTGATTCATCATAACGGGACAAGAGTTTGACCCTCGTGTTATGAACCGGTAGTTCTTTAAAACCAAGAAGCAAACAATCATTTGCTGATGGACGAGGAACATCATTGATTATTTGAACCAGTCTGCTCTCTCCCACACGCTTTGTGTGCCAGCAGTGGAGGAATTTCATGGCTTTTGTCTGGCGTTCCCAGGGAAGAGTGCGGCCGACTCGTTCAAACATTTTAGGACAATCATGTGTTTCTGGTTTAGACCTAATTATGGTTGTCACATAAAGTATCAGCTCAGATGGGATTCCTAATCGTTCTTGATCATAATCGCCTGGGAATTTGTTTTGTGGATTTGGCAGGAGGAGATTAGACATTTTTGTTTAGTGGAAACCGAGGGGCACATGTGTGCGGGGAAGGGGGAATCCATCCAGGGATAGGTGGTGCCTTCTGTCCGACAGTAGGGATCCTTTTCACGCCCAAATGAAAGCAAAGGGAAAGGGGGAATGCGTGTGTGTGTGATAGGTGTGGTAGGCCACGGGTTAGCATTCTGGGAGGGAAGGAGGGAGAGGAACCCCTCCAATCACCACATGTGCTGTCCAACCAAGGAGAGTCCACACGTTATAGCAAATGATTATTTATTGACTGTTATTCTTGTAGATATAACAGGTCAAGTGCAGTCGGGGCTGTTTACACAGCTCGATATTTGAAATCCTACATTTACAACATGTACTTTTACCCTTGATCCTTGCGCCTTTAACTCATATTTAGCATGAGAAATGAAAACAAAAACCTTCTAAAAGAGGATGACTCGGTCTTTCAGAACATGGTGTTGTGTTGCCATGACAACAGCCATGTGCAACAGATGCATTTTTCTCATCTCTCCAGTCAGGGGTCGGCAACCCAAAACGTTGAAAGAGCCATGTTGGACCAAAAATACAAAAAACTAATCTGTCTGTCGCCAAAAAATATTAAGTGCCGTATATAAGTGTTATAGTGAAGGCAACACATGACGCAAGTGTCTATATCAGGGGTCGGGAACCTTTTTGGCTGAGAGAGCCAAAAAGCCAAATATTTTAAAATGTATTTCCGTAAGAGCCATATAATATTTTTTTTAACACTGAACACAACTAAACGCGTGCATTTTTAAGTAAGACCAACATTTCTAGAGTATAATAGGTCCCTTATTCTTTGTAATAACATTGCTATTCTGAAGCTAACTGTGGAGGGGGCGTGGCCCGCGGGCCTGCAGCAAACTGGGGTGTGCCGGGACCGGCCTCGAAATCAGCGAGAGCTGCGTAGATGGTCCACCTGAGCCTTGTTATCTAATCACCTGTCGCTCTGTTATAAGCAGCAGCCAGGAGGAGAGACGGGGTTGGGGCTGGAGCCAGAGCGCGAGCGAGAACGAAAGAGAAAAATTCAATTGCTGGAAAGCAACTGAGAGACTTATTGAAAAATAAAACAATAGTGTAACCCTGAAACGGGCTCTCATGTTGGTGTTTGGTGGTCTGAAGAACCCCCAGGAGGACAAGCTCCACACTAACGTTTAATAAATAAATAACTTCTTAACGCAACTTCTTGAACAGGTGCGGTAGTAAACGGATGGATGGACTCAAAATGCATGAGAATGTTTTATGTTTTTAACATTATTTTTAACACTTATTACATGTGGAATTATTCATTACTTATCATGTTAAGTAATGTCAGCTCAGATTTATCCGAGAGCCAGATGCAGTCATCAAAAGAGCCACATCTGGCTCGCGAGCCATAGGTTCCCTACCCCTGCTCTATATTCTATCAATCAATCAATCAATGTTTATTTATATAGCCCTAAATCACCAGTGTCTCAAAGGGTTGCACAAACCACAACGACATCCTCGGTAGAGACCACATTAGGGCAAGGAAAACTCACCCCAGTGGGACGTTGCTGACAGTAACAATGATGACTATGAGAAACCGTGGAGAGGACCACGTTAGGGGACCGAAAGCAATGGATGTCGAGCGGGTCGATCATGATACTGTGAAAGTTCAATCCATAGTGGATCCAACACAACCGTGAGAGTCCAGTCCAAAGTGGATCCAACACAGTAGCGAGATTCCCGTCCATAGTGGAGCCAACAGGAAACCATTCCAAGCGGAGGCGGATCAGCAGCGCCGATACACAGGCGAGCGGTCCATCCTGGGTCCCGACTCTGGACAGCCAGTACTTCATCCATTGCCATTGGACCGGACCCCCTCCACAAGGGGGAGTGGGACAGAGGAGAAAAAGAAAAGAAACGGCAGATCAACTGGTCTAAAAAGGGGTTCTATTTAAAGGCTAGAGCAGGGGTCACCAACGCGGTGCCCGCGGGCACCAGGTCGCCCGTAAGGACAAGATGAGTAGCCCGCTGGCCTGTTCTAAAAATAGCTCAAATAGCAGCACTTACCAGTGAGCTGCCTCTATTTTTTTTATTTTTTTTATTTACTAGCAAGCTGGTCTCGCTTTGCTCGACATTTTTAATTCCAAGAGAGACAAAACTCAAATAGAATTTGAAAATCCAAGAAAATATTTTAAAGACTTGGTCTTCACTTGTTTAAATAAATTCATTTATTTTTTTTACTTTGCTTCTTATAACTTTCAGAAAGACTATTTTAGAGAAAAAATACAACCTTAAAAATGATTTTAGGATTTTTAAACACATACCTTTTTACCTTTTGAATGCCTTCCTCTTCCTTCCTGACAATTTAAATCAATGTTCAAGTTGTTTTTTATTATTTATTGTAAAGAATAATAAACACATTTTAATTTAATTCTTCATTTTAGCTTCTGTTTTTTCGAAGAAGAATATTTGTGGAATATTTCTTCAAACTTATTATGATTTAAATTCCAAACAATTATTCTGGCAAATCTAGAACATCTGTAGAATCAAATTTAAATCTTATTTCAAAGTCTTTTGAATTTCTTTGAAAAAATCTTTTTCTGGAAAATCTAGAAGAAAACATGATTTGTCTTTGTGAGAAATATAGCTTGGTCCAATTTGTTATATATTCTAACAAATAGCAGATTTTATTTTAACCTATTTAAAACATGTCATCAAAATTCTAAAATTAATCTTAATCAAGAAAAATGACTAATGATGTTCCATAAATCATTTTTTTATTTTTTTCAAAAATATTTGAATCAGGTAGTTTTTCTATTCATTTTTTTCGGTTGAATTTTGAATTTTAAAGCGTTCAATTAAGTGATTTTTTTTATCATTTATTCTCTACAAAAAACCTTCCGTAAAAGGAAAAAAAATGTACGGCTGAATGACAGACAGAAATACCCATTGTTTTTTATATATATAGATTTTTTTATTAAAGGTAAATTGAGCAAATTGGCTATTTCTGGCAATTTATTTATGTGTGTATCAAACAGGTAGCCCTTCGCATTAATCAGTACCCAAGAAGAAGCTCTTGGTTTCAAAATGGTTGGTGACCCCTGGGCTAGAGTATACAAATGAGTTTTAAGGTGAGACTTAAATGCTTCTACTGAGGTAGCATCTCGAACTGTTACCGGGAGGGCATTCCAGAGTACTGGAGCCTGGGAATCACAATATTAGCTATAATGGCCTACTATTAAAATGACTATGTGTCGCAGGCTGAAGCAAATCTCCGTTGACAGAAATGCTGAAATGTAATATTCATTCTACACATTTGTACAACATTAGAAACTAGACCCAGGACACGTTGGGAAGACTGATCTGGGCACGCCTCGAGATCCCGGGATGTAGTGGCTGAGGAGAGGGAATTCTGGCCATCCTTGCTTAGGCTGCTGCCCCCGCGACCCAACCTCGGATAAGCGGAAGAATATGGATGGATGGAGAAAACATTAGTAAATTAGAGGCTACTCTCAGGGTGAGATAACTCCTGGAAATTACTGGGTTTTTATGGCCAAAGGTTTAGATGTGTGTGTCCAAGTTAAAGGAAACGACGGGCTGTCTTCTTTTAATAGATTTATCACAATCTTTGACAAGCTAAGTAATGTTTGCTGTGGTCTGGAACAACATGGCACACAAACAACTATAAGTAATGTAGCCAATATTACATACAGATAATGTTTCATGAGACATGCAAAACAAAATTATATTCAAAGAGGATACAAGTAAAGGATATTAAATGAGGTTAAATATAACTAAAAATGAGGTATAATGATGCAATATGTGCATACAGCTAGCCTATATAGCATGTTAGCATTGATTAACTTGCAGTCATGCACTGACCAAGTATGCCTGATTAGCTCTCCAACAAGTCAATCACATCAACAAAGCAGGCCTTTGTGCATTCACGCACAGTATACAACTTTTGGTGGACAAAATGAGACAAAGAAGGAGTGGAAGGTTTTACATGCAAACAAACTGTTGCATCACAGTCGACACTATGGTGTGTTCAAGAACTGCCGAAATTAGTAGGACAAAATGATGTTCACAAAAAAACAGTGAAGCATACACACAAACATATTAAACAGTGGGGTTTCTAACAACTGGAAGGTTTGTGTCATGTTTGTCCTCAAACAAAAAACATACTTTTTCCATTTTCAATCCTTTTTTTAAAAACGCTCCAGGGAGCCACGCTGGCAGCACAATTTCTCCTATAAAAATTAATCATGTAAATGCGATAAATCCATTTCAGACACCCAAAAAATGTTAACACAAAACACATTTTTTTAGAGAATATAGTTTGATAGGCGGAACGCATTGCAAAATAATTGTCAACGATAAATGAAAAGGATAAATGAACAAAATAAAAGCTGCTGTTTGTGACCGATTCTAAACCACAACTATAACACCACTAATACTGCTTTGTGTCCTTGTGGTTAGAGCATGGGTGTCAAACTCTGACCCGCGGGCCAAATTTGGCCTGCCGTGTAATTTCATTTGGCCCTTGAGGTAATATCAATTTAAGATTAGAGCTGGCCCGCCGGTATTATTCAGCGGCGGTGCTTCTGTAACACTGCATTCACCGCTGATACTCGTACTTGCTAACCCTCACGATTTTCCCGGGAGACTCCCGAAGTTCAGTGCTCGCTCCCAATCAAAAGGGACTGGGTTTAAATCCCAGTCAGATCAATCGGTAACTAGGAAAGTTTTTATATCATAGTTTACTGAGACAGGTTCTCAATTAAAAATTTCATTGGGGCCCGAAATTTCCCTTTAAGAAGACCAAGGATGGCTGAGTGGTCAAAACAGGTATCTCCCAATCAAAGAGGACTGGGTTTAAATCCTAGTCAGGTTGATCGGTAACTAAGAAAGATCCAGTGGGAGGAGTTAAAGTTCACCCGGACAACAATATTGGGGGTGTGTCTTGAAGGCACTGCCTTTAGCGTCCTCTACAGCCTACCGTCACGTCCGCTTTTCCGCCATACAAACAACGTGCCAGCACAGTCACATGATACATGCGGCTTTAACACACACAAGTGAATACAATGCATACTTGGTCAACAGCCATACAGGTCACATTGAGGGTGGCCATATAAACAACTTTAACACTGTTATAAATATGCGCCGAACTGGGAACGCACACCAAACAAGAATGACAAACACATTTTGGGAGAACATCCGCACCGTAACACAACATAAACACAACAGAAGAAATACCCAGAAACCCTTGCAGCACTAACTCTTCCAGGATGCTACGCTACATTTTACACCCCCGCTACCACCAAACTCCAACCCCCCCATTTTTATTTGCATTTTATTTATTTGATATGCCATTTATATTTTTTAATTATTATTATTATAATTTGAAACTCTATTTTGCTTGTCACTATAAAGTTATACAAGCCCTGCTTGTTCAATATTCAATGCAAAACGTGTTTGGGTCCCTATTAAAAGGTTCATTTGTTCAACCTTGGCCCGCGGCTTTGTTCAGTTTTAAATTTTGGCCCACTCTGTATTTGAGTTTGACACCCCTGGGTTAGAGTGTCCGCCCTGAGATTGGTAGGTCCAAAGACTATAAAAAAAATGGGACCCATTACCTCCCTGCTTGACACTCAGCATCAAGGGTTGGAATTGGGGGTTGAAATCACCAAAATTATTCCTGAGCGCGGCCACCGCTGCTGCTCAGTGCTCCCCTCACCTTCCAGGGGGTGGAACTAGGGGATGGGTCAAATGCAGAGAGTAATTTCACCACACCTAGTGTGTGTGTGTGACTTATCAGTGGTACTTTAACCTTAGCATTCGCAGTAGCCCCGTTTAGGTTGTTGAATGTTGATGTTTTTGATGAGCACGCTGTGGAGTAAACTTTAAGAACTTAGCCAACACGCCTCTTTTATGATTAGACAAGACAACACCTATATTTGCAAGGCTGTTTTCAAGAACAATATTTAAAGAGAAACTACATCTTGTGAGACGATGTCGGCCAACCCCGGAAGCTCGAATGGGTTCTACAAATTGTGAGTTCAGATATTTTATTTACTCTCGCTACTATATTGGATCCACTTTGGACTTGATTCTCACGGTTACATTGGATCCACTATGGATTGGACTTCCACAATATCATGTTAGATTGGCTCGACATCAATCAATCAATCAATCAATCAATGTTTATTTATATAGCCCTAAATCACAAATGTCTCAAAGGACTGTACAAACCACTTCGACTACGACATCCTCGGAAGAACCCACATAAGGGCAAGGAAAACTCACACCCAGTGGGACGCCAGTGACAATGATGACTATGAGAAACCTTGGAGAGGACCTCAAATGTGGGCAACCCCCCCCCCCCCCCCCCCCTCTAGGGGACCGAAAGCAATGGTTGTCGAGCGGGTCTAACATGATACTGTGAAAGTTCAATCCATAGTGGATCCAACACAGCCGCGAGAGTTCAGTTCAAAGCGGATCCAAGACAGCAGCGAGAGTCCCGTCCACAGGAAACCATCCCGAGCGGAGTCGGATCAGCATCGTAGAGATGTCCCCAACCGATACACAGGCGAGCGGTCCATCCTGGGTCCCGACGAGCGATCCATCCTGGGTCTCGACTCTGGACAGCCAGTACTTCATCCATGGTCATCAGACTGGACCCCCTCCACAAGGGAGGGGGGGGCAGAGGAGAAAAAGAAAGAAGAGGCAGATCAACTGGTCTAAAAAGGAGGTCTATTTAAAGGCTAGAGTATACAGATGAGTTTTAAGGTGAGACTTAAATGCTTCTACTGAGGTAGCATCTCGAACTGTTACCGGGAGGGCATTCCAGAGTACTGGAGCCCGAACGGAAAACGCTCTATAGCCCGCAGACTTTTTTTGGGCTTCAGGAATCACTAATAAGCCGGAGTCTTTTGAACGCAAATTTCTTGCCGGGACATATGGTACAATACAATCGGCAAGATAGGATGGAGCTAGACCGTGTTGTATTTTATACGTAAGTAGTAAAACCTTAAAGTCACATTTTAAGTGCACAGGAAGCCAGTGCAGGTGAGCCAGTACAGGCGTAATGTGATCAAACTTTCTTGTTCTTGTCAAAAATTCTAGCAGCCACATTTTGTACCAACTGTAATCTTTTAATGCTAGACATGGGGAGACCCGAAAATAATACGTTACAGTAATCGAGATGAGACGTAACAAACGCATGGATAATGATCTCAGCGTCTTTAGTGGACAAAATGGAGCGAATTTTAGCAATATTACGGAGATGAAAGAAGGCCGTTTTAGTAACGCTTTTAATGTGTGACTCAAAGGAGAGAGTTGAGTCGAAGATAATACCCAGATTTTTTACCAAGTTACCTTGTTTAATTATTTGGTTGTCAAATGTTACAGTTGTATTATTAAATAGAGGTCGGTGTCTAGCAGGACCGATAATCAGCATTTCCGTTTTTTTGGCGTTAAGTTGCAAAAAATTAGCGGACATCCATTGTTTAATTTCATTAAGACACGCCTCCAGCTGACTACAATCCGGCGTGTTGGTCAGCTTTAGGGGCATGTAGAGTTGGATGTCATCAGCATAACAGTGAAAGCTAACACCGTATTTGCGTATGATGTCACCTAGCGGCAACATGTAGATGCTGAAGAGTGCAGGGCCAAGGACCGAACCCTGGGGAACTCCACATCCATTGCTTTCGGTCCCCTAGGGGGGGTTGCCCACATATGCGGTCCTCTCCAAGGTTTCTCATAGTCATAATTGTCGACATCCCACTGGGTTGAGTTTTTCCTTGCCCTTATGTGGGCCCAACCGAGGATGTCGTTGTGGTTTGTGCAGCCCTTTGAGGCACTTGTGATTAAGGCTATATAAGTATGCATTGATTGATTGATTGACATTTTTTCACTTTTAATACGTTTTTTGCCATTTTAATTTTGACAGTACCAAATAAGATATGTTTTAATTGCTGATGCGGGTTATTTGATTTTTTTAAATGCCCCAGAAAATAACCCATTTTGTGCACTGTTAATGTGCTTCAATGCAGAGTAAATGTGTTTCTGTATTTCTCCAGCAATGGTCATGTGGTGATATAAATCAGTGGTTCTCAAATGGGGGTGCCCGTACCCCTGGGGATACTTGAAGGTATGCCAAAAAGTATGTGACATTTTTTTAATATATTGTAAAAATAACAACAATTCAAAAATCCTTTATAAATATATTTATTGAATAATACTTAAACAAAATATGAATGTAAGTTCATAAACTGAGAAAAGAAATGCAACAATGCAATATTCAGTGTTGACAGCTAGATTTTTTGTGGACATAAATATTGATGTCAAAGATTTCTTTTTTTGTGAAGAAATTTTTAGAATTAAGTTTATGAATCCAGATGGATCTCTATTACAATCCCCAAAGAGGGCACTTTAAGTTGATGATTACTTCTATGTGTAGAAATCTTTATTTATAATTGAATCACTTGTTTATTTTTCAACAAGTTTTTAGTTATTTTTGTATCTTTTTTTCCAAATAGTTCGAGAAAGACCACTACAAATGAGCAATATTTTGCACTTTTATACAATTTAACAAATCAGAAACTGATGACATAGTGCTGTATTTTACTTCTTTATCTCTTTTTTTCAACCAAAAATGCTTTGCTTTGATTAGGGCAGCGTTTCTCAAAGTGTGGGGCGCGCCCCACTGGTGGGGAATAGAGACATGACAGGTGGGGCGCGAGGAACGGGAGGGAATTTCACTAAAAACTTTTTTTTTTTTTAATTATATTCTTAGATTTTTTTTTACAACCCCATTTTCTATACAAACTGTAAATCACTTTGTGATTCTGTCTGTGTATATAAATTTATGTAAATTGCTTATTTTTCCTGTGGGCTTTAAATTTCTAGGCAGGAGCGAAAGTTTGACAGACGCAACAGTAACCAATGGGGGCGGGGCTAAGCGGAACAAACTATTGCGTGGATGGGTAGCAGGCTAATGTGTGGACCACAATTACACAAAATGGATAAATTGGCTGCATCTAGAGTTGCATACAGAATTGCTCAATGCAAAAAAGCACACAATTGTTGAGCAGGTGATTCTCCCCGCTGCAATAGACATGGTGTCAGTCATGCTTGACGAGACAAGCGCAGCAAAATTAAAAGCTGTCCCACTGTCAAACGACAGTTGCAAGACGTATATGCGACATTGCAAGTGATCTTGAGGAACAACTCGTAGACAAATTAAAAGAATGTTGTTTTGCTTTACAAGTGGACGAAGCTACTGACAACATACGTCCGCTTTGTGAATGGCGAGTCACTGTGCGAGGATTTGCTGTTTTGCAAATACATAAAAAAATAGAGCCAGTGCTGATGAGCTGTTAAAGATAATGGACAGTTTCCTCAAGGAACACAACCTTAAGTGGGAAAACTGTGTGGGCTTTTGCTCTGATGGCGCACAGACCATGGCAGGGTCAAGAAACGGGCTGCAGGCTCCAATAAAGAGGATTGCGCCAAATGCGCATTGGACACACTGCGTCATTCACCGGGAAGCACTCGCGTCAAGGCAGCTCAGCCTCGAACTTAATGAAGTTTTAACAGATGTTGTGAACGCGGTAAATTTTTTATCAAAACACGAAAAAGTGGCATTTTTAGTTTATTTATTATTGAACTTGATGCAAGTTATTTGATTTATTATTGAACTTGATGCATGTTATTTGATTTATTATTGAACTTGATGCAAGTTATAACACTTTTATTTGATTTATTATTGAAGTTGATGCAAGTTATAGCACTTTTGTTTTATATACTATACTAAATGCACTGGGCATAATAAACACAACATTATTAATATTGCTACTACGGATAATTTGATCAAAAACTCCCTAAAACAGCCCACTACCTATAATATAGGTTTTTTAAACATAAGATCATTGTCTCCTAAAACGTTGTTAGTTAATGATATTATCAGAGACAACAATCTTAACGTCATCGGTCTCAGCAAGACCTGGCTTAAACCAAACGACTTTTTTGCGCTAAATGAGGCATGTCCTCCTAACTTTACACATGCGCATATTGCCCGTCCGCTTAAAAGAGGTGGGGGGGGTCGCACTAATATACAACGAAAACTTTAACCTTAGTCCTAACATAAGTAATAAATATAAATCGTTTGAGGTGCTTACTATGAGGTCTGTCACACCGCTGCCTCTACACCTGGCTGTTATCTACCGCCCCCCAGGGCCCTATTCGGACTTTATCAATGAATTCTCAGAGTTCGTTGCTGATCTAGTGACACACGCCGATAATATAATCATAATGGGGGACTTTAATATCCATATGAATACCCCATCGGACCCACCGTGCGTAGCGCTCCAGACTGTAATTGATAGCTGTGGTCTCACACAAATAATAAATGAACCCACGCATCGCAACGATAATACGATAGACCTAGTGCTTGTCAGGGGCATCACCGTTTCCAAAGTTACGATACTCCCGTGTACTAAAGTATTGTCCGATCATTACCTTATAAAATTCGAGGTTCAGACGCATGTTCGTCAAACTAATAATAATAATAACTGCTATAGCAGCGGCAACATTAATACAGCCACAACGACAACTCTTGCTGACCTACTGCCCTCGGTAATGGCACCATTCCCAAAGTATGTAGGCTCTATTGATAACCTCAATAACAACTTTAACGACGCCCTGCGCGAAACCATTGATAACATAGCACCGATAAAGTTAAAAAAGGCTCCAAAAAAGCGCACCCCGTGGTTTACAGAAGAAACTAGAGCTCAGAAATTATTATGTAGAGAGCTGGAACGCAAATGGCGCACGACTAAACTTGAGGTGCACCATCAAGCATGGAGTGATGGTTTAATAACTTATAAACGCATGCTTACCTTAGCTAAAGCTAAATATTACTCAAATCTCATCCACTGTAATAAAAACGATCCTAAATTTTTGTTTAGTACGGTAGCATCGCTAACCCAACAAGGGACCCCTTCCAGTAGCTCTACCCACTCAGCTGATGACTTTATGCAATTCTTTAGTAAGAAAATTGAAGTCATTAGAAAGGAGATTAAAGACAATGCGTCCCAGCTACAACGGGGTTCTATTAACACTGACACGATTGTATATACGGCGGATACTGCCCTCCAAAATAGTTTCTCTCGTTTTGAGGAAATAACATTAGAGGAATTGTTACAACGTGTAAATGGAATAAAACAGACAACATGTTTACTTGACCCTCTTCCTGGGAAACTGATCAAGGAGCTCTTTGTATTATTAGGTCCATCAGTGCTAAATATTATAAACTTATCACTCTCCTCGGGCACTGTTCCCCTAGCATTCAAAAAAGCGGTTATTCATCCTCTTCTTAAAAGACCTAACCTCGATCCTGACCTCATGGTAAATTACCAACCGGTGTCTCACCTTCCCTTTATTTCAAAAATCCTTGAAAAAATTGTTGCGGAGCAGTTAAATGAACACTTAGCGTCTAACAATCTATGTGAAACCTTTCAATCCGGTTTCAGGGCAAATCACTCCACGGAGACAGCCCTCGCAAAAATGACTAATGATCTATTGCTAACGATGGATTCTGATGCGTCATCTATGTTGCTGCTCCTCGATCTTAGCGCTGCTTTCGATACCGTCGATCATAATATTTTATTAGAACGTATCAAAACACGAATTGGTATGTCAGACTTAGCCCTGTCTTGGTTTAACTCTTATCTTACTGATAGGATGCAGTGTGTCTCCCATAACAATGTGACCTCGGACTACGTTAAGGTAACGTGTGGAGTTCCCCAGGGTTCGGTCCTTGGCCCTGCACTCTTCAGCATCTACATGCTGCCGCTAGGTGACATCATACGCAAATTCGGTATTAGCTTTCACTGTTATGCTGATGACACCCAACTCTACATGCCCCTAAAGCCGACCAACACGCCGGATTGTAGTCAGCTGGAGGCGTGTCTTAATGAAATTAAACAATGGATGTCCGCTAACTTTTTGCAACTCAACGCCAAAAAAACGGAAATGCTGATTATCGGTCCTGCTAGACACCGAACTCTATTTAATAATACAACTCTAACATTTGACAACCAAACAATTATACAAGGCGACACGGTAAAGAATTTGGGTATTATCTTTGACCCAACTCTCTCCTTTGAGGCACACATTAAAAGCGTTACTAAAACGGCCTTCTTTCATCTCCGTAACATCGCTAAAATTCGCTCCATTCTGTCCACTAAAGACGCTGAGATCATTATCCATGCGTTTGTTACGTCTCGCCTCGACCACTGTAACGTATTATTATCGGGTCTCCCCATGTCTAGCATTAAAAGATTACAGTTGGTACAAAATGCGGCTGCTAGACTTTTGACAAGAACAAGAAAGTTTGATCACATTACACCTGTACTGGCTCACCTGCACTGGCTTCCTGTGCACTTAAAATGTGACTTTAAGGTTTTACTACTTACGTATAAAATACTACACGGTCTAGCTCCATCCTATCTTGCCGATTGTATTGTACCATATGTCCCGGCAAGAAATCTGCGTTCAAAGGACTCCGGCTTATTAGTGATTCCCAAAGCCCAAAAAAAGTCTGCGGGCTATAGAGCGTTTTCCGTTCGGGCTCCAGTACTCTTGAATACCCTCCCGGTAACAGTTCGCGATGCCACCTCAGTAGAAGCATTTAAGTCTCACCTTAAAACTCATTTGTATACTCTAGCCTTTAAATAGACTCCCTTTTTAGACCAGTTGATCTGCCGTTTCTTTTCTTTTTCTTCTATGTCCCACTCTCCCTTGTGGAGGGGGTCCGGTCCGATCCGGTGGCCATGTACTGCTCGCCTGTGTATCAGCTGGGGACATCTCTGCGCTGCTGATCCGCCTCCGCTTGGGATGGTTTCCTGCTGGCTCCGCTGTGAACGGGACTCTCGCTGCTGTGTTGGATCCGCTTTGGACTGGACTCTCGCGACTGTGTTGGATCCATTGTGGATTGAACTTTCACAGTATCATGTTGGACCCGCTCGACATCCATTGCTTTCCTCCTCTCTAAGGTTCTCATAGTCATTATTGTCACCGACGTCCCACTGGGTCATTATTGTCACCGATGTCCCACTGGGTGTGAGTTTTCCTTGCCCTTATGTGGGTTTACCGAGGATGTCGTGGTGGTCTGTGCAGCCCTTTGAGACACTAGTGATTTAGGGCTATATAAGTAAACATTGATTGATTGATTTATTATTGAACTTGATGCAAATTATTGTATTTATTATTGAACTTGATGCAAGCTGTACTACAGCTGCACAGTTATTTTATTTATTATTGAACTTGATGTTATTTTATGTTATTGAGTTTGAATGTATACAACTTGATGTTACTTGATGTTCAATAAATTTGAAAATGTTAAGCTTGGCATTAGCGATGGTGGCAGGTGGGGCTTGAAAACTCCCCCTTGTCCAAAGTGGGGGATGACAAAAAAAGTTTGAGAACCACTGGATTAGGGGGTACTTGAATTAAAAAAAAATGTTCACAGGGGGTACATCACTGAAAAAAGGTTGAGAACCACTGATATGAATGATGGTATTTTGAAAGGTAATCATTGGATACAGGACATAAATGAAGGCCTAGGTCAGGCGTCGGCAACCCAAAATGTTGAAAGAGCCATATTGGACCAAAAATACAAAAAAAAATCCGTCTGGAGCCGCAAAAAAATAAAAGCCATATTACATATTACATACATATTCATGTCATGAGATATAAATTGAATTATGAGGACTTAAAGGAAACTAAATGAATTCAAATATAGCTACAAATGAGGCACAATGATGCAATATGTACATACAGCTAGCCTAAATAGCATGTTAGCATCTATTAGCTTGCAGTCATGCAGTGACCAAATATGTCTGATTTAAATAGACCCCCACACACGTCAGTAACATCAACAAAACTCACCTTTGTGCATTCATGCACAAGTTTAAAAGTTTAGTGGACAAAATGAGACAGAAAAAGAAGTGGCATAAAACATGTCTTAGAAAGTTGGAGAAAGTTATACATGTAAACAAACTACGGTGAGTTCAAGGACCGCCAAAATTAGTAGGACAAAACAGGGCTCGCCAAATACTCGAATCAGTGAGGCATGTTTAATACAAACAGTGTGCTTTATAAGAATTAGGGAGTAAATTTGTGTAATTTTTGTCCTCCTACAGAAACCATATTAAAACAAAAAATATGTTTTTTTTCCCCCCTCATCTTTTTCCATTTTTCATATATTTTTGAAAAAGCTCCAGAGAGCCACTAGGGTAAAATGTATTCCACCTAGGCCAGGGGTAGGAAACCTATGGCTCGCGAGCCAGATGTGGCTCTTTTGATGACTGCATCTGGCTCTCGGATAAATCTTAGCTGACACTGCTTAACACAATAAGAAACGAATAATTCAACTTGTAGTCAAAGTGTTAAAAATAACGTTCAAAGTGTAAAACATGCTCATGCATTTGAATCCATCCATCCTTTTTTCTACCGCACTTGTTCAAGAAGTTGCATTAAGGATAAGGAGTGATTTATTTATTATTGGTTAGTTTAGGGCTTGCCCTCCTGGGGGTTCTTCAGACCACCAAGCACCGACATAAGAGCCTGTTCCAGGGTTACAATATTTTTTTATTTTTCAACAAGTCTCTGAGTTGCTTTCCAGCAATTGTCTTTTTCTCTTTCGTTCTTGCTCGCACTCTAGCTCCAGCCCCAACCCCGTCTCTCCTCCTGGCTGCTGCTTATAAACAGAACGACAGGTGATTAGATAACAAGGCCCAGGTTGGCCATCTACGCACGTGTTGCTGATTTCGAGGCCGGTCCTGGCAACACCCCGCTTCGCTGCAGGCCCGAAGGTCACGCCCCCTCCACTGTTAGCTTCAGAATAAAAAAATTATTACAAGGATTAAGAGACTTATTATACTCTAGAAATGTTGGTCTTACTTAAAAATGCACGCGTTGAGTTGTGTTCAGTGTTCAAAAAAATATTATATGGCTCTTATTGAAATACATTTAAAAATATTTGGCTTCTTGGTTCTCTCAGTCAAAAAGGTTCCCGACCCCTGACCTAGGCCAACCCCCGGCCTAGATGGAAAATGCACGACCCGCCACTGCCGCAAGCACATAGCGTCAGCTCCAAGTCATGGCCCCCCTCGAGTCACGTGAGGGCCTTTTGACCATTTTTTGAGGAGATCGCCTAAAACCAAGTTGGCCATACTCTCTTTATACAAACCCTGTTTCCATATGAGTTGGGCAATTGTGTTAGATGTAAATATAAACTGAATACAATGATTTGCAACTCCTTTTCAACCCATATCCAATTGAATGCATTACAAAGACACGATATTTGATGTTCAAACTCATAAACTTTATTATTTTTTGCAAATAATAATTAACTTAGAACTTCATGCCTGCAACACGTGCCAAAGTAGTTGGGAAAGGGCATGTTCACCACTGTGTTACATCACCTTTTCTTTTAACAACACTCAATAAATGTTTGGGAACTGAGGAAACTAATTGTTGAAGCTTTGAAAGTGGAATTCTTCCCATTCTTGTTTTATGTAGAGCTTTAGTTGTTCAACAGTCGTATTTTACGCTTCATAATGCGCCACACATTTTCGATGGGAGACAGGTCTGGACTGCAGGCGGGCCAGTAAAGTACCCGCACTCCTTTGCTACGAAGCCACGCTGTTGTAACACGTGGCTTGGCATTGTCTTGCTGAAATAACAGGGACGTCCATAATAACGTTGCAATAGAATATAAGTTGAAAAGGAATTGTTGCCTGTTAGGACCGGCAGAATTCGGTCAGTGCCAAAAAAAGTACCGGATTCGGTACCCATTCCTGAAATGCTTGGACCATTTGTGGCTAACTCGTAATGGTCTAATATTGGTGTTGTTGGCATGAACCTCAGGACACAGAGCAAGGAAAGCAAAGTAAAGGCAATGAGTCAATTTGTTTAAAAGCAATGTCTTTTTCACGGACGCCCCTACTTATATCCGAAAAGAAAGTGACGATGCAGTAAAGCAAGGAATCTGAAATAAGAGCACCAGGACAGGGAATAATACCAAATAAGGGAAAATAACGTGGTCAAAACTGTTATGTGGGATCGTGACAAAACTTCTGCTTTGCAAGAAAGAAATTGGCTTGATATTAGACTATCAGGCTGAAGGATTTATTGTGTCTAAATTGTTTGATTTTGCAGTAGATAACATTAGGGTATCTTCTTGATGTTGTCATTATTCACACAATAATACATTTTGTGATTGTGTTCTGTACAATATAGATGCATTTAATACACTGCAAAAAGTCAGTGTTCAAAAACAAGAAACACAAATACAAAAATGAGGGGTATTTTATTTGAACTAAGCAACATTATCTGCAAATAGAACAAGAACATTTGGCTTGTCAAGACTTTCCAAAACAAGTAAAATTAGCTAACCTCAATGAACCCAAAAATACCTTAAAATAAGTATATTCTCACTGATAACAAGTGTACTACTATACATGTACTATATATTTTCAATGAATCTATTGATTCATTGAAAATATAACAGCAAGGTCTATTTGGCTGTCATCTGTTTTAATTATGAGACACAATTGTGTTGCGATCCGCTGCTCGGATCGTTCGTTGTTTAGATTTTTGAGTTTGTTTGCGCACTTCCTGATTGGGTTCTGTTGCCATGGTTGCATGTTTGTTTCACCTGTTCCTTGTTTCTGGACTCTCCCCTGCTTGTTGATTACCATCCTTATTTAAGCCTGCATTTTCTATTACTCGCTCTCTGATCCGAGCCTTGTTTCCCACAACAGTGACGATCGCTATCTCCCTACTCCGGTAATCCTGTTCTATACCGATTAGCTTCCACGCAGGGGCGGCATAGCTCGGTTGGTAGAGCGGCCGTGCCAGCAACTTGAGGGTTGCAGGTTCGATTCCCGCTTCAGTCATCCTAGTCACTGCCGTTTTGTCCTTGAGCAAGACACTTTACCCACCTGCTCCCAGTGCCACCCACACTGGTTTAAATGTAACTTAGATATTGGGTTTCACTATGTAAAGCGCTTTGAGTCACTAGAGAAAAGCGCTGTATAAATATAATTCACTTTATCCCTGTGTTTAGTTCCCTAGCCTCCTTGCGAGCGCTTTTGGTTTGTCTTATCTACCTAGCACCAGTGTTTCTGTTCTTAGCGTGTTTTAGTTAATAAATCTACATTTCTTACCTTTACGCTGTGTCCGTGCCTGAGCTGCATCTTGGAAGAAGCACCTTTAGCCACCATGCTTAGCAAACGTCACACAATTGTGTCAAAGTCATTTTTTCATGCTTGAAGTAAAAAAAAATTTACTTTAAAAAAGTAGTTTTATACGTTGATGATACAGGTTTGCAACAGTTGAGTTTCTAGTTTCAAGCATGATTTACTCAATATAGGTCATAAAATTTCAGCAACGTGCTGTATTATCTTACAGAGGTTATTTAGGACCAAAACCCTTACTGAAACCCACTACTACCGACCACGAAGTCTGATAGTTTATATATCAATGATGAAATATTAACATTGCAACACATGCCAATGCGACCGGTTTAGTTTACTAAATTACAATTTAAAATTTCCCGCGGAGTTTCTTGTTGAAAACATCGCGGAATGATGACGCGTATGATGACGTGTGTTTGTGAAGTTATTGGTTGGAGGGAACATATTAGCTCAGCACCACACACGGCTAAAAGTCGTCTCTTTTCATCGCATAATTACACAGTTATTTGGACGTCTGTGTTGCTGAATCTTTTGCAATTTGTTCAATTAATGGAGACTATAAAGACGAATGCTGTTGGTGGAAAGCGGTGGATTGCAGCTGTCTTTAGCACCGAGACACACCCGGTGTTTCTTTGTTTGTTGTGAAGCTTTAACACAGAGCGGTTAAGCGAACATGTTTCTCTACGTCAACCAGCATGTTTTTGGAAGGGGAAATTGTGATATATATCTTACTTGAGACATCAGCGGATTATGCGTCCTCGTGCAGTAGCTGTCAAAAAAGGCAGCTGTGTGCTTGGCTCCTCAGCTTCTCTCTGAGACACTGCGTGTTCACCGCAGCCATCCGACTTTGAGGTATGTCTTTACAATCTCACTAAAACACTATTAAAACAATAAGCAGATAAGGGATCCTCCAGAATTATCCTAGTAAATGTGTCTAATTACATCTGAAACGCTTATACTACCGCCGCCCAGAGCCGTCGCTTTTTATTTTATTTTATTATTATTAATTTTTTTCTAGTACTTCACTATCAATATCCTCATCCACAAATCTTTCATCCTCGCTCAAATCAATGGGGAAATTGTTGCTTTCACGGTCCGAATTGCTCTTACTGCAGGTGGCTCACATTATAAACAATGTGAGGATGTGAGGAGCCCTCACACCGGTGACGTCACGCGCACATACTTCCGGTAAAAACAAGGCTTTTTTATTAGCGACCAAAAGTTGCGAACTTTATCGTCGATGTTCTCTACTAAATCTTTTCAGCAAAAATATGGCAATATTGTGAAATGATCAAGTACGTCACATAGAATGGACCTGCTATCCCGGTTAAATAAGAAAATCTCATTTCAGTAGGCCTTTAAAACCAGTAAAACACTCTAACATAACATTTTCTGTATGGCCGCGCAAGTCCCGGGATGCCCAAAATGTCCGTAACACACCCAGCCGAGTCCCACAGGGAGGGTGGATAAAAGTTGGCAAAAGTCCCAAAAATGTCCAAAATACCTACCGAGGTTCGAGTCCCACAAGTCCAAAATGCAACCAGCAAAATCCCCCAGGAAGGCGGGGAGAAAAGTGAGAAAAGTCGGTTAAATGTTCAAAAATCTCACCCGGGTTCCATGTGGGACTCTAACCTGGGTAGGTATTTTGAACATTTTTGGAACTTTTGCCGACTTTTGCATTTTTTATCCCCCATCCCTGTGGGACTCGGCTGGGTGTGTTATGGACATTTGGGGCATCCCAGGACTTGTGCGGCCGGCGGCGGGACTTGTGGGACTCAAACCAGGGTAGGGATTTTGAACATTTTTGGGGACTTTTAAGTGCATTTTTATTTAATACACTAATAAACTACAAACAAAGGAAGCAAACAAATGGCACGCACGAGGGCGGAGAACAAACTTGACTACAAAAAAACAACTAGCACAATGGCGTGACTATAGAAAAAAACAAAAATAAACAAATGTGACATAACAAAAGCAAAAACTTTCTTGTCATGAGCAAGAGGGAAACAGCATGACTTGGCATAAATGGAGTTGTGTAATATGAAAAGTCGCCAGGGTGACCACCTGGCAACTACAGGTTTAAATAATGAACATGATAATTACAACCAGGTGTGAGAACTGAGGACAGGGGCGTGACATGAGGGCAAGGTGAAAATTAATGAGTTGGCATGGTAACCAAGAAAACAAGGAAGTGCAGGAACAGTAACTGAGAGTCCAAAAAATAAAACCAAACATGACAAAAACAAAACATGATCCCATGGGCGTGACAGCAACAAGCTGTAATATCTTACTGAGATCATTTCGGACCAAAACCCTTAAAAGAAGCAAATATCACCCTTATTTGAGATATTTAATCTTACTTAGATTTCAGTTTTTGCAGTGTGGATGCACGGTGTTTGGTGCCAATCGGATAAAAAGCCAAGAACCATACAAGATACACACCATGTCCAGTGTGTATCTTGTGAATGTATCCTGATGATGGCCATCTGGATGAGGGCTGAGGAGCGTCTCCTCCCAGCAGGCAACCAAAGCTGTGAGCCAAGACCCCAGGCCCAACCACCCTCCCGGACTTTGAAATCAGATCTTTACTGTCCATAAAGCCCGGGCCAAGTATGAAGGATCATCCCTCCCTTACAAAACACGTTTGTCCAGCAGCGAGGGAAAATTTGGGGAGAGAAGCCAAGGAGACGGACCCAAATTGGGGGGAAGAAAGTGATCGTGCGAGATCGATGTGGCGAGACAAAAGACAATTCAAGGCTGAGCACAGTTGTCAAGCTCGCGACTGCGCTGGAGTTATTCATCAACCGTACGGTGAATACACTTTTCATAACTTGCCCATTTTTGCTGCGGTTGTTCCAATGTCTGTTCTCTCTAAATCTGAAAGGAGTCTTTAGAAATGGATTTGAAAGTCAATTCAGATCAACTAAATATTCAAACATAACCTCGTTTTCTGTGCATTTCACGTACACTTAAAAATGATAGAAAATTGCCCAAGGCTGCATTCACTTGGGGGCGCTGCAAGGACGAGAGGAGGGGAATGTTTAGCAATAATTGTGCAGAGTGCTCATTTGATCATCAGGTTATGTGCACCCGAATGTATTTTAGACGAAAAGCTGCGAGGGTGAGTGCCACAGAGTCATCATCGGCGGTCACTCCTAGCGGGTATGACGATCCTCCTGGTAGGGTATCCCTTTATGGAGGATGCTTGCGTGTGACTTTGTTTAAAGGCCTACTGAAACCCACTACTACCGACCACGCAGTCTGATAGTTTATATATCAATGATGAAATATTAACATTGCAACACATGCCAATACGGCCTTTTTGGTTTACTAAATTGCAATTTTAAATTTCCCGTGAAGTGTCCTGTTGAAAACGTCACAAAATGCTGACGTGTACGCGTGACGTCACGGATTGTTAGGAAATATTAGCGCTGCGCACACACACAGCTAAAAGTCGTCTGATTTAACCGCATAATTACACAGTATTTTGGACATCTGTGTTGCTGAATCTTTTGCAATTTGTTCAATTAATAATGGAGAAGTCAAAGTAGAAAAATGGAGTTGGGAAGCTTTAGCCTTTAGCCACACGAACACACGGTGATTCCTTGTTTAAAATTCCCAGAGGTGAAACTTTACTGTGGATCAGAGAGGTCAAGCGAACATGGATCCCGATCAAATGTCAACCAGCAGTTTTCGGTGAAAAAATTGTGGTAAAAAGTCGCCACTTTCCAGGAATCAGCTAAGCTTGTGCCGTCCGTACAGCTGCCGTCGACTTCCATCAGACACTGGCGTCAACAACCCGTGGATACACCCTTCCGACTATCAGGTACTATTAATCTCACTAAAACACTAGAGACACAAGAAAAAGATAAGGGATTTCCCAGAATTATCCTAGTAAATGTGTCTAAAAACACTTGATTTTTTATTTTTTTTATTTATTTTTTCTAGTCCGTCACTATCAATATCCTCAAAAACGAATCTTTCATCCTCGCTCAAATTAATGGTGAAATTTTAGTTTTTTCGGTCCGAATAACTCTTTTTGTTGGAGGCTCCCATTAAAAACAATTTGAAGATGGGAGGAGCCATCAACATGTGATGTCATCGTCTGTGATTTCCGGTAAAGGCAGGGCTTTTCCGTTAGCGACCAAAAAATGCGAACTTTATCGTCAATGTTCTCTATTAAATCCTTTAAGCAAAAATATGGCAATATCGCGAATTGATCAAATATGACACATAAAATGGACCTGCTATCCCCGTTTAAATAAGAAAATCTCATTTCAGTAGGCCTTTAACGTGGGGAGACTGGTGCACAGACAGTCACCACACGATCCTTGACAGATCCGGGTCAGGGTCCAGAGGCATGGAGTCCAAGACAACTAGGGACCCTTTTCTGCTGCAGCCTTCTCCCGCTATCCCAGCCGTTGTGACGCTCCATAGGGTTAGCAATCATCCTCCGCCTGTTCCACCGTTGAGGTCTTGGGTCTTTATTTCCCCATAACTGGGCCAACATGGATGTGGGGGTGCCATCCTCCGCCATCGCAGCCGTTGTGGTGGTTCTTACATATACCGTCTTCCGCCGTTGAGGTCTTCACCATATCCCTGGCTCCCAGGTACTAGGCCTTTGCCAAGGGACACCTGGGGTAACACTAGTAAAGGGGTTAATCTCCTAGTGCCCCAAGACCCCTTAGAGGAGCCTCCTCTGCTGGATGCACTTTAACGTCATACCCAGGACATGTATGGTCGGAGCAAGGGATGGGTACCGAATTCTGTACTTTTATAGGTCCAGACCGAATCCCATTGCCACTCATGTAAAATCAAACGGTACTGTCACGCCAAATTTCTTCCCCCCTACAAAAACCTTTCCCCCGTAAGACATTTGGCGTGACAGCCCCTCTAATGCCTGAAGGACCAATATGAGGGCGTGATAATACCAAGTTATATGACTCTTAGGGGTTACAGCTGCAAAATTAGCGAAGCAAAAATAGCTTGAAAGGTTAGCATGCTGGAATGCTAATATTTTTTCCTCACCGTTATTTTTCACTAATGACAATAAGCCAATTATAATGCTTTTAAAACAGCCAGCTGTGTGGGCTGCTTTAAGGTCCTTCCACCCTCATAGGTGTCCTTCAGGCATTAGAGGGGCTGTCACGCCAAATGTCTTCCGAGGAGAAGGTTTTTGTAAGGGGGAAAACATTTTGCGTGACAGTACCATATTCCTATACCTTTTTATTGTGCATGACGTTACATCCAGTTGCGGATTCGGCGCCGGCTCAGGCGCTTGGCGGGTAAACGAATACCCAGGCACTGGTAATGTTCCAATTTTCCATGACAACAAAGAAAACATGCCTGATAGAAAGTGCTCAACATGCGCTTTTCAACATGGCTAGCTCGATGCTAATTTACATGGGGTATGGCATATACATGCTACCGATTTAGCATTTGCAATTTAGCGTGTGCGATATTACATTGTGATTTCTACGCAACCAAATTTCTGCTAAGATTTACATTATGATCAAACATCTGGTGTGTAATAAATACAATTGGTTCATCCAGAATTATGCTGGCTATTTTTGTGATTGTTGCAGTGTAAGTCACTTCCTAGCACTGACATATACTTCACAGGAGCCAGGTGTGCCAAGTTGAACAAAGTTTTAATGTACATATATTTATCAAAAGTCTTTCTCCAGCAGAATGTCACGTCCGTATCCTCTCTCCCCTCCTGCTCCCGGCTGCTTACTGTTAAAGACAACAGATGATTAGATTTACACGTACCACCTGTGAAATCTAATCACCTGCCAGCTGTGTCTTGCCGTCAGCACTGCCACGCCCCCGTCTGATGGTGCTCTGTCCTCAGCACCATGGACAGAGGCGGTGACCTTTGCTCCTGCAGGCAGCGGTGGCCACACCTCCCTCCACATGCCCGAATTTGCGAGAGCTTTTTTTTTTTTTTTTTTAAGTCAAGGTTAAAAGTTGCAAGGTTTTGAGGCTTATTTTTTCAACAACATTAAATCAACTTGTGATTTTAATAATCTGTTAGCGAGGGCCTGATATACTAAGATCCGGATATCACATGTTTAACAGGATGCACAAACTACAAAAATTGAGAGTTGCGTGTGATTTATCAAGACTGAAAATTAAAAGTGATGCAAACCGCCTTATTTAAATTAGGATTTTGCGTGTTCTATCAGGGCTTTTACCACAGGGGCACTTGATCATTTACTGTACATTTATGTTACCATGCTCCTACCTGCGTTTTGCTATGTTTTCAAAAAAAACAGCAGTCATGTACCACTTTTTATGGGCATTTTAGAAGCAGTCCTACAGTGTATCTACTAAGGAAACCACCTAATTTTGCGCACTTAAGTTACGCTCATGGGGGAGGCTTGCATTAATTGCGAGCGTGTGCTCCAGATGCAAGAAGAAAAAAAAACTAAAAAAACAGCAAACACCTAAGTGCACAGTTCAATTTGTTTTAATCAGCCCTTTTCCAACCGCTAGAAAATCATAAAATTATATTGCTGATCCGATACCAATTAAAACTCAGGCTGGTATCGCCAATACTGATGCTTTGTGCTAATAAACCTAACATGTCTGCTAATATTTTAAAAGTTTTGTATTTTCAGATATCATATCTAGATAAAAACATTATATATTAAACAAAAAGTGCAAACATTTTGACTGTAATGAGAAAAATGCTAACATTTCTAAACTAATAATTAACAATAATTTACTTAGTTACAAAGTTATGTCTTTAAATACATATGTGTGACGGTCTCAAGCCGTCGCCTTGCGGGTTCCATGGACCACCAAGGAAGGACATGACTTTGAGCAGTTTGACTCTGTTTATTTTTCAATAAACACCTCAGTCCAGGTCGCTTTCCCGCTCTTCTTTTCCACTCGCTCGTCGTCTGTCTTCGGCTCTCCTCCTCTCTCGCTGTGCGTCAGCTGATCTCCTGCTTTTTCCAGTCTCTCTGCTTCTCTCCCCAACGTTCACGGCTGCCGCCCTTTTAACCAGTGCGAGAGGATTGCATGATTGTATCCAGGTGCGCGATTCACGCACCTGATCTCACTTGTGGCGTCCCTCCCGGCACGCCCCGCCTCGCCGCTCGCTCGCCGTCTCCGCCTCCTCGCCGCCATCTTGGGCCGGGCTCCAGTGTGCCCTGCCGCTCTGTCGGACCGTCGGTTCCGCCTCTCCACAATATACTTTTAATATTTAAAAAAATATATCAAACTGGCACTACCATAATTGACTTTTCTGTACACGGCCCTTGGTGGAAAAAGTTTAGACACACCTGATCTAAAAAAATAAAAAGCTCTCAAAATGAAAATAGAATACACTTAAAATATAAACAAAGTTTAGCTAGTTAATAAAAAAAACATAAAAGTATACAAATTTATGAATTATTTAGACAAACTAAAACAACCACAATAAACACTGTCAAATGTGTAACTGGACATTAACATTTTTATACGGGCAACAGTTTTCCACACACTAGGTTATGCAGTTACACAATTGTATTATTAATATTTGTATTTTATTCTCAAAGAGGAAAAAACAACAGTAGAAAGGTAAAAAAAAAAAGGGCAAAAACAATCGATAAGTAATGAGAAAAAAGCTGAAATGTTCAAATTGAGAATCGATATTAAACATGACGATCTGGTCTCAGGGGTATTGATATTTAATTAAAAATACAAATTTAAATCTGTTCTTAAAAGATTAAATACCGTATTTTGTGGGCGTGTCTTATTTACGTGACTTACCTTCGACGGCATCTTCTCCCCATCATCTTTTTTTATTTGTTGTATCGGAACCCTCTAATAACTGAAGTTTAGTGGGGGAATTATGTTAACCTACTACACCGGTCGTTTTTAGCGCTCTCATAATGATTCTATTGACAGATATAAGTTACAACTTTATGCTACTTTGTATTAAAAATGACAACAGCGGAAGATGAATGCCACACAAAGAGAGGATAGAGAAAAAGAAGGTTATCGACTACAACGTGGATACGGACTACAATGACGGACACACGCACATTTTCAGGACTTACGCAGATCCCCAAATCAGCAGGTACAAGAAGGTAAGGAAAGTTGGTTTTGCATAATTTTGCCAAACAAAATGGCAGGTAAATGTCTGCTAATAGATGCCTGTGGAGGGGTGCGTGGCCTGCGGACCTGCAGCGAAGTGAGGTGTGCCAGGACAGGCATCGAGATCAGCGACAGGTGTGTAGATGGCCCACCGGGGCCTGGTTATCTACTCACCTGTCGCTCTGTTAAAAGGCAGCAGCCGGGAGAAGGGAGGGGTTGGAGTTGGAGTTAGAGCCACAGAGAGACACACGCCCAAAGACAAATCAGATTGCTGGAAAATAAAAGTCTCAATTCAAACTGTCTACCGCGCTCCCGAAGATCTGTTGGCCAGGAGAACCCACAACAAGAGGGAAACCACACAGTGCCATTTTGCGGTCCTTATACACACCCTATAAAACCCTTATGTTAAAGCACAGTACGTCTGACTAGGGTAGCCGTTATGTGCTGACAATCCATCAAGCGGTGCGGCTTTGTAGCTTACTAAAGTCGTACTAAAACATTTTGACAGATTTTTGAGTGCTGTGTGTAATGTTGCATGTTCTCTAAGTAACATTTAAAGTTTTGGTGTTGTTTACTGCCGTCATCTTGCAGTCTACACGTATCTCTCAAGTGTGACTGCCATCTACTAGTCACACTTATCATTACACTATGTTCAAAATGAAATAGCTTCGAGGTCGGTAAGCACAACCATAATTATTCCGTACACGAGGCAGGCGCACCAGGTTATAAGGCACGCTGTCGATTTTTGAGAAAATGAAATGATTTTAAGTGTGGCTTATAGTTGTCATGGTCCGTGGTCCGGATCATGTTTTGTATTTTCTGTTAGTTTAGGACTCCTTTAGTTCCTGTTTGTGCACCTCTGAGTTTGTTTTGGTTGCCATGGTTGCTCATTGTGTTCACCTGTCCCTCATTAGTGTTCGCCCACTCACCTGCTTGCCGAGCATTAATCTGAGGCATTATTTAAGCCTGCCTTTGCCGGTCAGTCGGCCTGCCGTCATTGTTTGCTACATGCAACCTGTCTTCGTAAATTCTGATTGTCTCCTAGCCAATGCTAAGTGGTAGCCTTGTCTACGTGTGTTTTACTCTTTTACTCTAGTTCCAAGTGCGAACAGCACGTTCTGCCTTCGGCTTGTTTTCCGTATTTTTGTACTCCTTTGATTTTTTTAAGAATTAAATCATGTTCCTACCTGCACTCCTTGTCCAGAGTGGTCCATCTGCATTTCGGGAGAACGAACCCCGCAGTAAGCTGTGAAAACCCCGTCGTGACAAAAGTCCCAAAAATATGGTAATTATCAAAATACTTGTAAACTAGGAAGTGTTTATATTGCATTACCAAGAAGGCTTAGACAGACAGACAGCCGTAGACAGAATTTGAGAAAGCACAACATTTTTGTTGATTGAGCAATAAATAATGGAAATATTTGTACATCTTGTTGTCCCTGCTTCCTAATAAACAAATATACGTTTTGATTTGAGTTGACATTTGTGTTTCAGCGCTACGGAGCGACAAATTTGAGTGGCAAAAAGGAAGTTTTTTGATCCAAATGTGATGGGAAGTTGCGAGGATTGGACAAAGTTGCGAGGCCGCACACAATTTAATTTTTTGAAATGTGCGTAAATTGGAGTGATTACGACATCTTAAAATCAAGGAGAGACTACACAATACGTTCAGTACAAACACTTAGTAGGGCTCAATAAAAGAGAAAACTGGCACATTCAATTTAATGGCAAAGACTACTTTCTGGGTCTGGCAACACTTTTTGAAACCAAGAGCTACTTCTTGGGTACTGATTAATACGAAGGGCTACCAGTTTGATACACACTTAAAGAAATTGCCAGAAATAGCCAATTTGTTCAATTTACTTTTGATAAATAAATCCATATATATATAAAAATGGGTATTTCTGTCTGTCATTCTGTCGTACATTTTGTTTTTCCTTTTACGGAAGGTTTTTTGTGGAGAATAAATGATGAAAAAACCCTTAATTGAACGGTTTAAAATATGAGAAAACACGAAAAAAATGAAAATAAAATTCTGAAACATAGTTTATCTTATCTTCTTATCATATCTTATCTTTAGCTTCAATTTCGACTCTTTCAAATGCAAAATTCAACCGAAAAAAATTAATACAAAAACTAGCTAATTCAAATCATTTTGAAAAAAAAAAATAAAAAAATAAAAAATTATGGAACATCATTAGTAATTTTTCCTGATTAAGATTAATTTTGGAATTTTGATGACATGTTTTAAATAGGTTAAAATCCAATTTGCACTTTGTTAGAATATATAACAAATTGGACCAATCTATATTTCTAACAAAGACAAATCATTATTTCTTCTAGATTTTCCAGAACCAAAATTTTAAAGGAAATTCAAAGAACTTTGAAATAAGATTTAAATTTGATTCCACAGATTCTCTAGATTTGCCAGAATATATTTTTTTAATTTTAATCATAATAAGTTTGAAGAAATATTTCACAAATATTTTTCGTTGAAAAAACAGAAGCTAAAATGAAGAATTAAATTAAAATATATTTATTATTCTTTACAATAAAAAAATGTAAAAAAAAAATACTTGAACATTGATTTAAATTGTCAGGAAAGAAGAGGAAGGAATTTAAAAGGTAAAAAGGTATATGTGTTTAAAAATCCTAAAATCATTTTTAAGGTTGTATTTTTTCTCTAAAATTGTCTTTCGGAAAGTTATAAGAAGCAAAGTAAAAAAATAAATACATTTTTTTAAACAAGTGAAGACCAAGTCTTTAAAATATTTTCTTGGATTTTCAAATTCTGTTTGAGTTTTGTCTCTCTTAGAATTAAAAATGTCGAGCTTGCTAGTAAATAAATAAAATTAAAAAAATAGAGGCAGTTCACTGGTAAGTGCTGCTATTTGAGCTATTTTTAGAACAGGCCAGCGGGCTACTCATCTGCTCCCTACGGGCGACCTGGTGCCCGCGGGCACCGCGTTGGTGACCCCTGCCGTAGTCTCTACACTTCTGCAATCTAACATCTTGCAATTGCAACTGCATGCAAAATTTACTAAATAATACATGCAAATGAGACTCATAAAAAACAAGAAGTAAAAACTGGCTGCAGTTGTTATCAGCTCACTCGCTGTAAATGTTTAATGACAAATGAGATATTATTAATATTATTAAAAAAAAGTATGTTCATCACAGTTACACAAAAGTACCGGAAATTGGTACAACAATTTAACGTAACGTTAGGGAAAATTACATTGAAAATATTTGTACTGTCGCAGAATATTAACAACCTTTTAGCCAAGTGCAATTACAATTTGGAAAAGATTGCGACAAACTCAAATGCACTATAGTTATTTAACACAATAATCTGTACAAACATTTACAGCTTGATCTACTAAAGGTTTGTGTGTATTAAAACACGAAAAAGAGTGTAAGCACATGCGGATCTACGAAAATAATGCACAGACGATTGCATCTCTTAAAGGGGCCCTAATATACAAAACCAACAATTCTAAACTATTGATACCTCCTGATGTGAATTAGGGATTTGCATAAATCTCGAAAATTTTAACTCAAACTATGGAGATGAGCCTATAAAACAATCCTTCCTTCATACTTCCGGGAAACAAGCCGATTAGAATTTACCCAATTGTTGATGTCAGCAGATTATCCAAGTATAGTAGATATTTAGCCAAACAGTCTGCCATTGTCATCCAAAGCTGTAGTCAGAAACCTTCTTTTTTTGATATCCTCTTGTTGTAGGGCAGACTGGCTCGTACATGGACATGCATCCTCCGTTTTTTTTTTTTTGCCATTTCTAATACAAAGTAGTGTATAGTTTGAGGCTAATCTCTTAGTAGACTCGCTATGGAAGTGCTAAAATCTACAACAAAGATGGCAGGGAAAATACGTTTTCAAAGTGGAGGCACATTTGCAGTATAAAACGTCCAACAAAACAGCGCATCCTGTCTGTAAAACTAAATCTACGCAAAATGATCACCCAAAAAAAACATTTTTACTCACTGACTTTTAACCCAGCATGAGACTTTGAACTGTTTAAACTGTTTTTAACTTTTTTAACTGCCTTTTATCTAACAAATTGCTTTTAAGATATTTTCTAACTTCTCTTTTTATGTGTAAATACAAAACCCAAAATTGGTGAAGTTGGCACGGTGTGTAATTTGTAAATAAAAAACAGAATACATCCATCCATCCATCCATCCATCCATCCATCCATCTTCTTCTGCTTATCAGAGGTTGGGTCGCAGGGGCAGCAGCCTAAGCAGTGAAGCCCAGACTTCCCTCTCTCCAGCCACTTCGTCTAGCTCTTCCCGGGGGATCCAGAGGCGTTCCCAGACCAACCGGGAGACATAGTCTTCCCAACGTGTCCTGGGTCTTCCCCGTGGCCTCCTACAGAATACAATGATTTGCAAATCCTTTTCAACCTATATTCAACTGAATAGACTGCAAAGACAAGATACTTAATGTTTGAACTGGAAAACTTTGTTCTTTTTTGCAAATATTAGCTCATATGGAATTTGCAACAAAGCTGGCACAAGTGTTAAAAAATACTGAGAAAGTTGAGGAATGGTCATCAAACACTTATTTGGAACATCCCACAAGTGAACAGGCTAATTGGGAACTGTCATGATCCATGGTCCGGATTGTTGTGTCTTGAGTAGGATTGGATCCCAAGATGCAGAGACGGGAGGCGGGGTTGAATCACAAAAGAAGATTGTCTTTAATAAGTTCAAAAGGATAACTCAAGGCGATGGGGCAAAAGCGCACACCATGGAAGGGGACCAAACTTGATCGTCAGCAACAGGTTCAACAAAAACTTCTCTCGCTTACTCGGGAACTAGGGAACAAAAACACCAAATCTAAGGAATGGTGATAAGAAAGGAGAAGGAACGTACCGAGTTTGGTTGGATGCGAGTTGAGCATGTGGGCATGGGAAGCACAGGAGTCATTAGCATGCAACTCCGGACAAAGCATGCAGGTAAGAACATTATTTATTCCTCAAAATCAAAGAATTAAAAAAAACTGAAAACGAACCGACAGATCCACGTGCCTGATCGCACTCAAAGCTAAAGCCTGCAACAAAGCTGGCACAAGTGTTAAAAAATACTGAGAAAGTTGAGGAATGCTCATCAAACACTTATTTGGAACATCCCACAGGTGAACAGGCTAATTGGGAACTGTCATGATCCGTGGTCCGGATTGTTGTGTCTTGAGTAGGATTGGATCCCAAGATGCAGAGACGGGAGGCGGAGTTGAATCACAAAAGAAGATTGTCTTTAATAAGTTCAAAAGGATAACTCAAGGCGATGGGGCAAAAGCGCACACCATGGAAGGGGACCAAACTTGATCGTCAGCAACAGGTTCAACAAAAACTTCTCTCGCTTACTCGGGAACTAGGGAACAAAAACACCAAATCTACGGAATGGTGATAAGAAAGGAGAAGGAACGTACCAAGTTTGGTTGGATGCGAGTTGAGCATGCGGGCATGGGAAGCACAGGAGTCATTAACCGGCGAGGAGCAGCTGACTGTGGTGAGCCTAAATAGAGCCGAGCAGTGAGTAGTGGCAGGTGTGCCTAGTTGGAACTAATGGATGGAGGAAAAATAACAAAAGCAATACGGAGAAGACAGGAAAACAATACACAACACGGATCATGTTTTCATTATGTTCTGATAGTTTAACTCCATTATTTCCTATTTTTTGTGCACCCTTGTTTGTTTTGGTTGCGTATGATTTTCACCTGCCGCTGGTGTTCGGGCGCTCACCTGGCTCTAATCAAGAGACTATATAAACCGCCTTTGCTAGTCAGTCGGCCTGGCGTCACTGCTCGTTTCATGTCTGATTCCATAGTTATGCTAGTTGCTTGTTTCATGCAATACCATAGTTCATGCTGTTTGTTTACTTCATGCCTTGCCAAGTAAGTCTTAGTTGTTTCATGCCACAGTATGATAAAGTTCTCTCTGTCCATAGTTCTTGCTAAGTGTTAGCGGCTATGTTCCCTGCGTTAAGTATTTTGTTCTTTAGCCTCTCGTGTGAACGGCACACTTTCCTTTTGTTTTGGTTCCTGTCTTTTGTGATGTGTAGGATTCCATCCATCCATCCATTTTCTACCGCTTGCTCCCTTTTGGGGTCGCGGGGGGCGCTGGCGCCTATCTCAGCTACAATCGGGCGGAAGGCGGTACACACCCTGGACAAGTCGCCACCTCATCGCAGGGCCAACACAGATAGACAGACAACATTCACACTCACATTCACACACTAGGGCCAATTTAGTGTTGCCAATCAACCTATCCCCAGGTGCATGTCTTTGGAAGTGGGAGGGAGCCGGAGTACCCGGAGGGAACCCACGCATTCACGGGGAGAACATGCAAACTCCACACAGAAAGATCCCGAGCCTGGATTTGAACCCAGGACTGCAGGACCTTCGTATTTCATTGATTAATAAATATGTTCCTACCTTCAAGTCCTGTCCAGAATATTCAGTTTGCATACTGGGAGAACAAACCTCGCAGTAAGCTGTGAAAAGCAAGTTGTGACAGGAACAGGTGGGTGCCATGATAGGGTATATGAAATGCTCAGTCATTCACAAACAAGGATGGGGCGAGGGTCACCACTTTGTGAACAAAGGTACTGTGAATCGATAGTATATCGGTTCAATGGTGAAAGGTATCCATCCCAAGTCAGAGGCAAATTTGAACTTGCTTTAAGAAAGCGCTCTTATTTTCTAGAAGCAGCTTAGTAAACACTCACCCACAAAACACAAAAAACGAGGGCCATCAACTGTAACCAGAAGGGGTCTCACATAGGGCACCATTTACTCTCAAACCCAGCTTGTATGATTGTTATCATAACAACACATTCATCCTCGTTTTCTGAAGTTAAAATAAGCTTGTAAACAACAGCAGCCACTGAGGAATTTATAATGGATGCTGACATTTTTTTCTAAGAACTTTACAATACTCTTCAATCAATTCTCCATTAAGCCAAGAATCTGCCTGCCCTTTTCCAAAGGGTTTCTGTCACCCTTGTCTTGGGCAGATTCATGAAAGAAACTATTTAAATGAAACCGTCTGGTATGTCAGGTCAGCAACGATAGATTTGTTCCACCACTTTATAGAGGAATGTTTGAATGACTGCATTGCCAATCCACGGTGTTTGATTTGAACAAAACAAAAATAAATAAATGTCCTTTAAATTGATTTATTTTAAGTCAGTCTGACCTTTAGATGACTCAAGGCATTTGAGAGTTTTGTTAGTAAGCATTGGTAAGAGTTTTTGTTGTGGAATAGAACCCAGGCCCCAAATAAAGACGGAGCAACTGGACTTAATAGAAGCATTGCTTTTATATAAACCCGTTTGAACCGATTGACCTGCCGCTTCTCTTTTCTGCTCTGTCCCCCTCTCATACCAGGTGGAAACGGATAATTTCTGGACAGGTACCCGTCTGGAAGTGGCGCTAGCTGTCCCAAGTCGTGACCACATTTCTATGGATCTGTGGTGACGTCTCTGTGTTGTCGACTCGTCTACATAGAAGATGTTCCCCCAACAACTCATATGGACTGAACTGGACTCTCACATTATTTATCAATGTAACAATTCAAATAGCACCCATTCCAGCTGGTCAACCAGGAGAGGAGTCCCCACATCTTTGGCCCCTTCCCAAGGTTTCTTCTTTTTCCCCATCTCAGGCTTTTGGAGGTTGTGACAGGTTTCCAGCCGTCGCCGTGCAGGTTGCATGGACCATCGATACACGACGCATCGTAGCGGGTTTGACACTCGTTTATTATTTCAATAAACATCGTTGTGTCCCAGTCGGTTGCGCCAATTTCTAGCGCGACCTCCTCAGATCATGACAGAGGTATCATTAAACTAGTTGTAAGACGATGTATCATCCCAAAAGTTTATGAAGTTTGAAAAGTTACTTAGTGCTGCATTAATGAATACTTCGGCCTACTTTGCTACTGTATTTTAATGATGGTCACATATGGTGATACTTTGAGGGACAAATGTTTTCTGAGGTAGTCGCCGGCATGATGTAGACCAGGGGTAGCGAACCTATGGCTCTGGAGCCAGATGTGGCTCTTTTGATGACTACATATGGCTCTCAGATAATTATATTTATATAGCGCTTTTCTCTAGTGACTCAAAGCGCTTTACAAAGTGACACCCAATAGCTAAGTTACATTTAAACCAGTGTGGGTGGCACTGGGGGCAGGTGTGTAAAGTGTCTTGCCCGAGGACACAACGGCAGTGACTAGGATGGCGGAAGCGGGAATCGAACCTGGAACCCTCAGGTTGCTAGCACGGCCACTCTCCTAACCGAGCTATGCCGAGTAACCGTGTAATACTCTTCTATATCAGTAGGTGGCAGTCGGTAGCTAATTACTTTGTAGATGTGGGAAACAGCGGGAGGCAGAGTGCAGGTAAAAAGGTGTCTAATGCTTAAACCAGGGGTAGGGAACCATTGGCTCTAGAGCCGGATGACTGCATCTGGCTCTCAGATAAATCTTAGCTGACATTGCTTAACACGATAAGTAATGAATAATTCCGCTGGTAATCACAGTTTCAAATATAACGTTCAAATTATAAAACATTCTCATGCATTTTAATCCAACCATCCGTTTTCTACCGCACCTGTTCAAGATGTCGCATTAATGGTAAGAAGTATTGTATTTATTATTGGATAACTTTTAGAATAGCAATGTTGTTCAAAAGAATAAGAGACTTATTATACTCTACAAATGTTGGTCATACTTAAAAATGCACAAATTTAGTTGGATTCAGTGTTGAACAATGTTATATGGCTCTTACGGAAATACATTGTGAAACATTTGGCTTTCATGGCTCTCTCAGCCAAAAAGTTTCCCGACCCCTGATGTAGACCACAAGGAAGTGTTTTAAAACGTAGCAAAAACAAATCATAATAAGACCCCTTGGGGGCCCCATGGAGAAAAGTCTACTCCCAAGTGGGCCGGACTGGTAAATTCACGGCACGATAACTTAAAAATAAAGATTGTTTTCTTTGTTTAAAAATAGAACAAGCACATTCTGAAAGTGTACAAATCATAATGTTGTTGTTGGTTTTTTTTTATAATTACCTGTTGTGGTCAATAGTATATATACTTTATTTGTCGTCATTTATATTTTCTGAATAAATTATGTGATATTGTTCATAAGTCAAATCGTTGGTGTAAATTTTCAATCTATCAAGATAAAAAAATATATATCAAAATCAAATTCCAGTATATTATTTATGTAGTTTGATCATTTTCCTCGACTGATGTACTGCTTATTTTATTGTATCAATGACCTTGTCCCGATGTAGATACTGATCACTTATCAGTGCAATGTGTGTCAATTCATCATCATGTGTCAATCTTCATATGACCCTCCCTAGTGTGCCTCTAAATAGCTCACTAGTGTCTGAACATGTCTATGATACTGTTCTGGCTGCAGTGCCCTCTGCTGGTTGTTCAGGGAAGTGTGTAGGACACATTTATTTGTGCACGTCACGTCGGGGTTTTCTCCCAGGAATGCAGACGGACAACTCCGGACAAAGCATGCAGGTAAGAACATGATTTATTCCTCAAAATCAAAGAATTAAAAAAAACTGAAAACGAACCGACAGATCCACGTGCCTGATCGCACTCGAAGCTAAAGCCAATACTTAGCATAGACTATGGACAAGGCAAAACTCACGTAACAGGTGCCTGTAGCAATCAATGACGCCAGACTGCGCGTGGCGGCAAGGTGAATAAATAACTCTCTGATTAGTGGTTGCCAGCAGCTGAGCGTGGGACCACTAACCAGAGGCAGGTGAACCCAATTAATCCCCATGGTGACCAAAATAAACCCAGGAGTGCACAAAACAGGAACAAAGGGAGTCCAAAACTAACAGAACATAACCAAAACAGTGACAGTGCATCTGGTGTGTGGGAGGAATGTCTCATCGACACAAAAGCAAAAAAAAAACTATCCACATATGCAAATTCCATACAAATACAAGCATATTTATATTCAAATCTCAAAAATATATTTACAAATACACATTTATTTATACACATTTTTGATGTATTTGTATGCCACATTTTTATTTTTATAGATTGTATTTGTATATATCTTCAATTCTCAAAAATATATTTACAAATACGCGTTTATTTACACAACCTATTTATTAATTTGTATATCACAATTGTTTTTGTATATTTATTAATATATGCATATTTCATACTTACCAACCCTCCCGATTTTCCCGGGAGACTCCGGAATTTCAGTGCTCCACCCGATAAATCTTCCGGGGCAACCATTCACCCGAATTTCTCCCGCTTTCCACCCGGACAACAATATTGGGGGCGTGCCTTAAAAGCACTGTTGTCTCCGTTATCTATAACCCATAAAGTAGGCAGGCACGGAGCTATATCTACACTGACGCACAGCATCGGGTTTACCATCATACATTGCTACAAAACTAAGGCAAGTAGTAATGTCCAAAAACATAACAGACGAAGCAGAAGAACGAAGAGGACACATGGCGACGACGGGTAAGAAGAAGAAGTACGCTTGCAAGTTCCAAAATGATTGGAAACATCAATTTCAGTTCACCCAGGACAGCTCGAAGGGAAAGGGGTATGCTGCCTGCAAATTTTACATGAGTTGTCCTGGATTCAATCCCGGGCTCGAGATCTTTCTGTGTGGAGTTTGCATGTTCTCCCAGTGACTGCGTAGGTTCCCTCCGGGTACTCCGGCTTCCTCCCACCTCCAAAAACATGCACCTGGGGATAGGTTGATTGGCAACACTAACAAAAATTGGCCCTAGTGTGTGAATGTGAGTGTGAATGTTGTCTGTCTATCTGTGTTGGCCCTGCGATGAGGTGGCGACTTGTCCAGGGTGTGTACCGCCTTCCACCCGAATGCAGCTGAGATAGGCTCCAGATTGGGACAAACGGTAGAAAATGTATATATATATATTTATATATATATAAATAAATGATAAATGGGTTGTACTTGTATAGCGCTTTTCTACCTTCAAGGTACTCAAAGCGCTTTGACACTACTTCCACATTTACCCATTCACACACACATTCACACACTGATGGAGGGAGCTGCCATGCAAGGCGCCAACCAGCACCCATCAGGAGCAAGGGTGAAGTGTCTTGCTCAGGACACAACGGACGTGACGAGGTTGGTTCTAGGTGGGATTTGAACCAGTGATCCTCGGGTTGCGCACAGCCACTCTCCCACTGCGCCACGCCATTCCCATATATATATATATATATATATATATATATATATATATATATATATATATATATATACTGTATTTCCTTGATGCGCAGTCTGGCCTCATTGATTGCTACAGGCACCTGTTACGTGAGTTTTGCCTTATCCATAGTCTATGCTATATATATAAATATATATATATATATATATATATATATGTATACATATATATATATGTATATATATATATATATATATATATATATATAATATATATATATATATATATAGCATAGACTATGGATAAGGCAAAACTCACGTAACAGGTGCCTGTAGCAATCAATGAGGCCAGACTGCGTATCAAGGAAATACAGTATATATATATATATATATATATATATATATATATATATATATATATATATATATATATATATATATATATATATATATTATATATATGTACTGTATTTCCTTGAATTACCACAGGGTATATAGTATGCGCCTGCCTTGAATTACTGCCGGGTCAAACTCGCTTCGCAAAATAATTAGCGCATGCTTAGTATTACCGCCTGGTCAAACTCGTGACATCACGAGTGACACTTCCCCTGTCATCATTTTCAAAATAGAGGAGGCTGATTTCAATACCGGTAATTTTGAAATCGCATATAGGGAAGAAGATTAAGAGCTATTCAGTAGGATTTAAGGTCCAAGCTTACATCACACTCAAATTTTTACTGCATGCCTTTGGTAAGTGCCGGAGTGAGAAGAGGTTTTAAAATAATTAGCGCATGCTCACTTTTACCGCATGCCTTTGGTAAGCGCAGGGGTGAGAAGAGGTTTTGAAATAATTAGCGCATGCTTACTTTTACCGCATGCCTTTGGTAAGCGCAGGAGTGAGAAGAGGTTTTAAATTAATTAGCGCCCTATATATATATAATATATATATATATATATATATATATATATATATACTTTTTAAATACACCAATGGTGCAACTGGACACATCCTCAGTGATGTAACCTAGGATCACAGGGGGTTTCGGGTCTTTCAACAATCAGACCCCCTCCCCTAGGCGACCCAGCCAGGGTTGATCAGGCCCCAGCCTGTGTCCAGGTAGCGCTACTGCCCTACATGCCACGCCTCTCCCCTCCTGATCCACAGCCACCTTGATGCCACTTCTGCTGCATCTGTGACTAACTTCATGGCCCTTTGCTGGCTGGCCCCTGTGATGCCAAGCATTCTGTAGGCCCTGCAGAGAGATTTGCCCACAAACCCTCGACACCCCACTTCAACCGGCCGGCACATCGCTCGCCACCCATTGCTCCGACACTCCTCCACAAGCTGAGAGTACTTTGCACTCTTCCTCTCATTGGCCTCCTCCATACGGTCCTCCCAAGGCACTGTGAGCTCCAAGAGGATTACCTGCTTGGAGGCCACTGAGGTGAGCACAATATCTGGCCTCAGTGTTGTTTTAGCAACCACGTCAGGGAACTTCAACTGCTTTCCCAGATCAACTGACAGCTCCCAGTCGCGTGCTGTTGCCAACAGGCCAGACGAGGTGTTCCGGGCAGCCGGTGTTGACTTCTCCCCAGCTCTGATGAAAGCAGTACTCTTCACTGGGCGGAGGCTCTTGCTGTGACTGACTCCCCTGCAGATGGCATCAGCTATGGCCTTCAGGACCTGGTCATGTCGCCAGCGGTACCGCCCTTCACCCAGGGCTTTTGGACAACAGCTTAGGATGTGCTCCAAGGTTCCTCTCCTCTGGCAGAGGGGGCACCCTGGTGTCTCCACCTTTCCCCAGGTGAAGAGGTTGGATGGACTTGGCAGCACATCGTAGACCGCCTGGATCAAGAACTTTATTCGATGGGGTTCGGCTTTCCAGAGCTCGGTCCATGTGACCTTACGCTCTGATACTTGTTCCCATCTCGTCCAGGCGCCCTGTTGCCGCATTCCCGCCATCTGGCAGGCTCGCCTTTCCTCAACTCCTGCTCGCACTTCCTCGAGGATCAGTGACCTCTTCTCTTTCCCCTGCGCCTTGTCATAGCGAGGTGTTCTTCTGCTACCTAAGCCAGATCTCCCCTGCGCCACTGTTCCCACCAAAACCTTTTGCCGTAGCCTTGCCTCTGCAACATCCACAGCCTCGACAGCTCTCCACTTCCGCCCCGTCCTGACTTCAATCCCAGCCTGTGCAACCTTTGGGTCACTGGACTCCCGATACTGTAGGAGCTCCCTGGACCGTGTCACCATGAACTCCTCGCTCAGGCTGCTGATGGGGAGCTTCAGTTTGTTGTTATGCCCGTATAGAGCAATGCTGCTCAGGCTTCGCGGCAGTCCTAGCCACCTGCGCAGGAACCTACTGACCCTCATCTCAAAGCCTTCCACCGTTGAAATGGGGACTTCGTACACCATGAGGGGCCAGAGGATCCGAGGGAGAATCCCGTGCTGGTAAATCCAGGCCTTGAACTTGCCAGGAAGGCCAGACTTATCCACCACGGTCAGCCAGGTCTCCAGGTCTTGGTTGGTCGATCTTGTGGAGGCTGCGTCTCTCAGGCTGCAATTAAACACCTTTCCCAAGCTCTTCACAGGTTCCTCGGTGAGTGATGGTATTTTGGTGGTGCCAAGTGAGAAGCAGAACTTGCCAGTAACCTTTCCTTTCTTTAGCACTAGGACCCTCGACTTGGCCGGCTTGAAGTTCATGCGAGCCCAGGAAATCACTTCCTGAAGGCCATTCAAGATCCACCTGCAACCTGGGACGGATGTAGTGGTCACTGTCAGGTCGTCCATGAAGGCTCGGATGGGTGGCTGCCGGACTCCAGTCCTGGAGAGGGGACCTCTGCACTGAACTTCCGCAGACTTCACCAGCATGTTCATGGCGAGCGCAAAGAGGATGACTGAGATCGTACAGCCAGTGATGATCCCCTTTTCAAGCCTGTGCCAGTCGGAGGTTGTTTTTCCGGAGGAGACTCTTAGATGGAAGTTGGCATAGTAGTCCAGAATGAGGTCTCTGAACTTCTTTGGAATGTGATGCCGATTCAGTGCCTCTTCGACCAGCTTGTGGGGTATGGATCCATAGGCATTTTCGAGGTCCAGCCACAGAACAGCCAGGTCCCCCTTATTCTCCCTGGCTTCCCTGATGAGCTGAGTGACCACGCCTGTGTGCTCCAGACATCCAGATACCTCTGGGATCCCTCCTTTCTGGACCGATGTATCAATGTAGGAGTTCTTCAGGAGGTAGTCTGTCAGTCGCCTGGCCATGAGGCTGAAGAAGATCTTCCCTTCAACACTCAGCAACGAGATGGTTCGGAACTGATTGATGTTCTTAGACTTCTCCTCCTTTGGGATCCACACACCCTCTGCCTGTCTCCACTGGTCTGCTACCTTGCCCCTCCTCCAGATCACCTTCAAGATTCTCCAGAGTCTGTGGAGTTGTCTTGGACAGTTCTTATAGACCTTATAAGGTACTCCACTGGGCCCTGGAGCAGAGCTCGTCCTTGCCCTGCGGACCACCTCCTGGATTTCCTTCCAGCCGGGCTCTTTCCCATCGAAGTCAAGCGTTGGTGTTGGTGGATTGATCAAGGACCTGCAGGGGCCTAGGTCTTGTTCTCTGCATCCATCGCTGTAAATTTGCTTGAGGTGGTGGTCGACCTCAGCTTTGGAGCAGGCCAGTCTACCGCTTCGCTTCTGTCCTAGCAGCTGTTTTGTGACTCCAAAGGGATTCGCCAGAAAGGCAGCTCTCCTCCTGGACCTTTCCTTCCTCCTCCTCCTATGCCACTCCGCTCTCCTCAAGGTTATTAGCTTCTTGCGGATTATACAACGTAGTTCCGCAAGAGGCCCCCTATCCTCTTCACGTGCAACCTTGAACTGCTGTCTTAAACACTTCAGTTCCTGCCTGAGCTGATGGATTTTACTCGCTCTATTGTTCATGATGTAGGGGGGCTTCGCTGCCCGCTTCTCCTCAAGTCCAAACCTCTCTGCAGCGAGGCTGATGATGATCGTGGTCATCGTCTTGAGGCGTCGATCAGCGTCCCCTTTGGCTGTTGTTTCCAAGATGGTATCAGCATCTTCATCAAACTGGAGCCACTCTTTCTCCTTGCTAGCTTGGGGCCACTTTACCCGACGATGTTCTGATGTCCTGTGTGCTTCTGGTGGTTGCATCACCTGGAGGCTCCGGGCACTGTGGGGTGACTCCGGGCCTGGCTCCTCCTGCGTCTCACCAGGCGTAGTTCCTGTGCGCTGTGATTCTACCACCTTCTGCATACACTTCATCCTGGCCTGGTGGATCCGCAGGCCATGTCGGTTCTTGCATACCTTCCCACATATGCATTCCATAGTCGTCGTCGTGTTACCATTGCCATGTGTCGTCAACCTTTGATCCGTCCAGTGGGATTCTCTTCCGCCCCCCCTCTCGGAAATCCCTGGGGGTATATTTCCTGTAGGTTGATTCGTAGCTTGTTGTGGGTTCCTTCCTCTCAGAAGGTGCAGCTCGGGATGCTACCCCTCACTGCCCCGGTGCCGTCTTTCCGGGCTGTCCGCTGTCTCTCCAGCTGTCACCAATCTATACTTGGTGGTCAACCAGACTGTTCCTGGTAGTCACTGGTTGTCCCAGAAAAGCAACTTTTTAAATACACCAATGGTGCAACTGGACACATCCTCAGTGATGTAACCTAGGATCACAGGGGGTTTCGGGTCTTTCAACAATCAGACCCCCTCCCCTAGGCGACCCAGCCAGGGTTGATCAGGCCCCAGCCTGTGTCCAGGTAGCGCTACTGCCCTACATGCCACGCCTCTCCCCTCCTGATCCACAGCCACCTTGATGCCACTTCTGCTGCATCTGTGACTATATATATATATATATTTATATACATATATATATATATTTATATATATATATATATATATATATATATATATATATATATATATATATATATATATATATATATATATATATATATATATATATATATATATATATATATATATATATATATATATATATATATATATATATATATATATATATATATATATACTTCCACATTTTTCCACACACCTGCGATGACGTCAAATGACCATAAACAGAAAGTGACATTAGCTCCTGTTTATGCTTGTGTGTGTTTTGGCCTTTTTTTTCAGCCCCAGGGCCAGATCTTCAGACCTTCAACTAATTGCAGCTCTCTCTCTCTCTCTCTCTCTCTCTGTCTCTCTCTCTCTCTCTCTCTCTCTCTCTGTATGTAAGGATTTCAGCTCGCCTGGAGCGACGTCACACCAAGGTGCAAGAAGAAGAGGAGCGCATTTTTCCTCCCTTCATCATCCAAAGACAACATTCTGACACACACACACACACACACACACACACACACACACACACACACACACACACACACACACACACACACACACACACACACACACACACACACACTCACACACTGTGGTCCTCACGCCTTACTCTCCTTCTGCCGCCTTTTTCAGTCCTTTCAAAAGCGCCAAAACCCGCCAACGAGAGCACCACGCGTCTGCCTCACCCTGCACTACATTTTAAGTTTCATTTTTTTTTTTATTTATACATTTTTTTTTGGATTCTTCCTGACAGCGTCCCGCAGAATCTCTGCCGAGGACATTGAGGGACAGCGGCGACGCACAATGAGGAGGTTATTAACCACACCTTTGCACCTCTCCTCCGGCACCTCTTGACTGTCTTTGCAGCGCATTAAAGATGCGTTGGAGAGGAGTCGGATGATGAACTTTTTACTGCGTCCTGGAAACTTTTGCCACCCAAGTTGTGTGTTTTCGAGGATTCTCCCAAAGTGATCGCGTCTAAAATTAACTGGAAGATTCATGATGGTTCGCCTGTCTCGGATCCAACTGGCTCTCTTCTTCATCTTGCTCTGCCCGGTCAAGATTATCGGACTTTGGTGGTAAGTCTTTTTTTATTTCCCCCTTTTGTCATATGTTGATATAAAATAGCTTTATTTTTGCGCACATGGCGATTTTTGTGTTCGCATAGACCGATACAATTTTTTGCATTACCGATACCAGCCATAAGCGCCGATCTACATTTCTGCCGGTGGGTAATAAACACACACACCAATATTGGCCAAAAGGTGAAAAAAACCCCTTTTTAAAAAAAAAATCGTCTGCAACAAAAGAATATGAATTAATTAGTGTTGTCCCGATACCAATATTTTGGTAACGGTACCGGTACCAAAACTATTTAGGTACTTTTCGGTACTTTTCTAAAAAAATGGGAACACGAAAAATCTCATTGTTGGCTTAATTTTAACAAAAAATCTTAGGGCACATAAAACATACTTGTCAACCTTAAGACCTCCAAATATGGGAGATAGGGATATATATATATATATATATATATATATATATATATATATATATATATATATATATATATATATATATATATATATATATATATATATATATACATCCATATTCTACCACTTATTCCCTTTGGGGTCGCAAAGGGCGCTGGTGCCTATCTCAGCTACAATCGGGCGGAAGGCGGGTAAAACCCTGGACAAGTCGCCATCTCATCGCAGGGCAGGGCACTTTCAAAAGATATTCAGGAAAATACTACTATTCCCTCACTGCTTTCGGGCAACTTATTTGCCTACTTACTTGGTTTGAACCTATATATATATATATATTTATATATATATATATATATATATATATATATATATATATATATATATATATATATATATATATATGTATATATCTGCGATGAGATGGCGACTTGTCCAGGGTGTATGCTGCCTTCCGCCCGTATGCAGCTGAGGCTCCAGCGACCCCCCCGCAACCTTGAACGAGACAAGCGGTAGGAAATGGATATATCTGTACATATATATATATATATATATATATATATATATATATAGATATATCCATTTTCTACCGCTTGTCTCGTTCAGGGTCACTGGAGCCTCAGCTGCATACGGATTATATATATATATATATATATATATATATATATATATATATATATATATATATATATAATCTGATACATCAATAATCCTATATATATATATATATATATATATATTTATATATATATATATATATATATATATATATATATATATATATATATATATGTTTATATATATATATATATATATATATATATATATATATATATATATATATATATATATATATATATATATATATATATATATATCCATTCATGAATGGCCACCGTGTCTGATCTATAAAATTTACAGGCAGCATACCCCTTCCCTTTCAAGCTGTCCTGGATGAAGTGAAATTATTTTTTCAAATTATTTTGGAACTTGCAAGCGTACTTCTTCTTCTAACTCGCCGTCGCCATGTCTCTTCTTCATTCTTCTGCTTCATCTATGTTTTGTTTTTGGACATTACTACTTGCCGTAGTTTTGAAGCAATGCATGATGGGAATCCGGATGTTGTGTGTCAGTGTAATAACGTGCCGGCTGGAAGAAACTTCACACTAAGAAATAGCTCTGTGTCTGCCTACTTTATGGGTTATAGATAAACCTATGGGTAACGGAGACATATATACTAGTCTCCAATATTGTTGTCTGTGTGGAAATCGGTAGAAATTCACAAGAATGGTTGTCCCAGGTGATTTTCGGGAGAGGCACTGAAATTCAGGAGTCTCCCGGGAAAATCGGGAGGGTTGGCAAATATGATTAAACATATGTTTCTTTTTGCAAATTTCTCCCTAAATAAAACAGTGAACATACAAGACAACTTGTTTTTTATTAGTAAGTAAGCAAACAAAGGCTCCTAATTAGTCTGCTGATGTATGCAGCAACATATTGTGTCATTTATCATTCTATTATTTTGTCAACATTATTAAGGACAAGTAGTAGAAAATATATGAGTAAACTACTTGTTCATTTAGTTTTAATATCTGGTTATTTTATGTTTAAACATGTTCTATCTACACGTCTGTGTAATCACTTATTCTTCTGATCTCTGATACGTTACATTAGTTTTGGATGATACCACAAATTTGGGTATCAATTCGATACCAAGTAGTTACAGGATCATACATTGGTCATAATCAAAGTCCTCATGTGTCCAGGGATGTATTTCCTGAGTTTATAAACATAACATAAATTAAATAAAGAATAAAAATGAAAGAAGATTTTCTGATGTTAAAAAATAACAATGTAATCATAGTAGTATCGACTGGATACGCTATTGCAGGTGGTATCAGTACAGTGGATGTTAGGTGTAGATCCACTGATGTCTTGCGGTAGTGTTTATGTTGTGTTGCGCTGCAAATATTCTTTAAACATGTAGTTGTCGTTGTTGTTTGGTGTGGTTTAACTATATGGCACATGTTTATGACAGTGTTGGCCTTGTTCATACTGCCACCCTTAGTGTGACATGTATGGCTGTTGACTAGGTATGCCCTTCATTTGCTCGTAAGCAGTGTGTTTAAAGTCAAAATGATTATGTCATTAGTCCACTATCGGGGACGATGCAATCTTGGTTAAGCTTTGTTTACTATAGACAATATGATTTATTACTTATTTATTATGTAAAACGGACCAGACTCTCCACAAAATTAATAACAACAAAATAGATTTTTCAGAAGTTATTTTAAAGATTGAGAGTTGCCATCAATCCCACCTGGGTTATATCAGTATCAGATCGACACTAGCGGTATGAGCAGGGACACATTTTAAATTTTTGTTGTGTTTTATATATATATATATATATATATATTTATATATATATATATATATATATATATATATATATATATATATATATATATATATATATATATATATATATATATATACCATTACTTTTCAATTGTTGCAGGTAAAACTGAAAAAAAAAAAAGAAAAAGTTAATTGCAGCAGTTAGATTTTTTCTAGATGAAACTAATATATGACATAAGCTCATAATATTTTTATTATTATGGCTTAACGCAGGGGTGTGACACTCATTTTAGATGGAGAAAAATCTACTCCCAAATGGGCCGGACTGGTAAAATCACGGCACGATAACTTAAAAATAAAGACAACTTTAGGTAGATTTCTTTGTTTAAAAATAGAAGAAGCACATTCTGTAATTTTACAAATCATAATGTTTTTTGTTTTTTTTTACACTTACTTGTTGCGGTTAGTATTATTCAACCTTCATTTGTCGTTATTTATATTTTCTGAATAAATTATACAATAATGTTCATCAGTCAACTCATTGTTGTTAATTATCAATCTATCAAGATAAAAAAAATATGTCAAAATCAAATCAAATTGTTGTATGTTATTTATGTAGTTTGATTATTTTCCTTGACTGATGTACTAACATCATGTGGTTTATTTTGTACAAATGTAGCATCATCTACAAAGATACAAAGAATTGCAATATCCAGTGGACACATTTAGAACAACTGTTTCCTTCATTCAAAAATTTCAGGTATATTTTTATACTTAGCAAACACAGGCCGGATAAAACCTGTTAGCGGGCCTGAACCGGCCTCCGGGCCGTAGGTTTGTCATCCCCTGGCTTAGAGTTGATAAAAATCTTAGAAATTTTGGGGTTTTCAAAAATGATCAAAGTTGTAACAAATAAAGGCTTGGCATATTTCAATTTGTATGTAATGAGTTTATAGACATATTTTCACATTTGAAAATGCATACATTTTTACACGATATTCTAATTGTATTAGTCCCACCTGTGTATTATTTAGAAACTCAGCTACTGGAGGGATTTCACATTAGTTTTTACAAATTTTTCATTTATTTTAATACTTATTTTGCACTACTAACATTATTCCGTTCAAACATAATGCATGGGAATAGGGGAATTATTTTATATTAAAGGGATTTGAGAGTAGTTTTTACTTATTTTACCTTTAATTTACTATTTATTTTGCACTATCGATTTCATTTTGTTCAAGGGAATAGGAAGAAACTTTGATTATTTTGTCTCATTTTAATATGTTGCAAGAAGGATTTGAGTGTTGTTTTGTACTTGTTTTACTTTTATTCTATTATTTATTTTGCACTACGGACTTTATTTTACTCAAACATAATAAAGGGAAATGGGGAATCATTTAATTATTTTGTATTAAATAAGCCACGCAAGGGTTTTGAAAGTAGTTTTGAATTATTAAACTTTTTTTTTATTATTGCTTTTGCACTACATACATTCTTTTGTTCAACCACAATGCAAGGAAATAGGGTATTTTTTATATTAAATAAGCCATGTGAGGGATTTGAGTGTAGTTTTTACCTATTTTACTTTTTATTTATAATTTTTTTGCACTATCGATTTCATTTTGCTCAAACATAATACAAGGTAATTGGGAGAAACTTTTATTATTTTACCTTATTTTAGTAAGTTACAAGAGGGATTTGAGAGTTGTTTTGTACTTATATTACTTTTATTCTATTAATTATTTTGCACTACTCAAACATAATAAAGGGAATGGAGGAATCATTTAATTGTTTTGTATCGAATAATCCACACAAGGCGTTTGAGAGTAATATTTAAATATTGAACTTTTATTTAGTTTTTTTTTTGCACTACTGACTTAATTTTGCTTGAACATGATAAAATACAATAGTGGAATCATTCAATTATTTGATAAAAAAAATAGGCAATATGACTGGTTTTAGTGTAATTTTTACTTATTTTTACTTTTTTTATTATCTATTTTGCACTACAGACTTATTTTTGTTTTAAGTTGAACATAATAAAAGGCAATATACATTTAGCTCAAACATAATACAAGGTAATTGGGAGAAACTTGTATTATTTTACCTTATTTTAGTAAGTTACAAGAGGGATTTGAGAGTTGTTTTGTACTTATTTTACTTTTATTCTATTATTCATTTTGCACTACTCAAACATAATAAAGGGAGTACAGGAATCATTTAATTATTTTGTATCGAAAAATCCACACAAGGCGCTTGAGAGTCATTTTTAAATATTTAACTTTTATTTAGTTATTTTTTTGCCCTACTGACTTCAATTATTTGATTAAAAAATAGGCAATATGACCGGTTTTAGAGTAATTTTTACTTATTTTTACTTTTTTTTATTATCTATTTTGCACTACAGACTTATTTTTGTTTTAAGTTGAACATAATAAAAGGCAATATACACACAATTGCTTTATTTAGATGTATTTAAGAGGGATTTGACATCAGTTTTTACTTATTTCACTTTTATTTTACCATTCATTTTACACTACAAACTTTATTTTGCTCAAACCAAACAAAAGGGAATTGTTTATTTGTGTTAGTTTCATAAGCCACAAGGGATTTAAGAGTAACTTTGAACTATTTTACTTTTTTTTTTACTATTTATTTTGCACTACAGCTTTTTTTAAACTTAATTTTTTCATTGAAATTATCACATTCTACACACTCTACACACATGCATGTGTTAATGCAAAAATGCTGTTGGTTTCTTGAATTTTTTTTTCCTGCTTCTGATCAGGATCCACGAAATAAAGACAAAAATCCAAATAAGACTATTTAGATATTGATGATACCGGTATAGGATCACACCTAAACTGCCTATCATGATTCCAATACTTTAAAACTTTTTAAGTTATTTTTGAATGATTTTGGGATTTTTCCTTCAATTTATCAATCATGATTATTAATAAAATAAGACACCTGGCAAATATTTTAGACAAACAGAACCGGTATTACATAGAATCGTATGAGCACAAATGTGTGTGGAAGTTAAGCATTGGGAGAAAAACGCCTGCATAATAGCCTGCAGTGGTGTGTGTGTGTGTTTGACTGTGTTTGGGGGTCAGCGTTAGGAATTTCAGGTGGCCCTTCAGGGCGCGGTGGATATGTCATCATAAAACAATCCATACAGGCTCAGCTCCACAAGGTGTGTGACAGGCAGACAGACCCTGCAGATATCCCGATAGTACATTTTCTGTCCATCTGTTTGTGTCCTGCCTTGCTCGTCCTGTGTGTAGTTATCTTCACTTCTAGCTCACACACACACGCACGCACACACACACACACACACACACACACACACACACACACACACACACACACACACACACACACACACACACCCACCCACACACCCACACACACACACACACACACACACACACACACACACACACACACACTGGTTATAATTTGGAATGGGGACAAAGTTTTTGATCATCACTTGTGGGGACCATCCTTTCTACTGTCATGCTTGGTTTTGGACTCATTGTGCACTCTTGTTGGTTTTTGTCACCATGACAATTCATCAGTTTTCACCTGTCATGTCACGCACCTGATTCACTTGGACTCATGCACCTGTTAATCACCACAGCCCTATTTAAGCCTGTAGTTGCCAGGCAGTCAGCCTGGCGACATCACCTTCTAGACACCCATGTTATCCATTCTGATGATCCATGCTCTTTTCTCGTTCCAAGTACATTTTTGTTATTCATGCCATAGTTTGCAAGTTTTGTTTTATGTCCATAGTTTACATTATAGTAATAGTTTTTGTTTTCATAGCCAAGTTTTGTTCCTCCGCTGAGAGCGCATTTTGTTTATACCCTTTGTTTTGGTAATATTTTTGAGTTATTAATAAAATATGTCATTACCTTCATGCCAGGGCCGGTCCAGTCGATTTGCACCACGGGAAAACAATAGTCCAAGTCGTGACATCTACAGGTTGTGGAGGCATGAAAAAAAATTGGTCAAATGGCCACTGCACGGTTTGCTCATACACGTTTTTAAAGGCCTACTGAAACCCGCTACTACCGACCATGCAGTCTGATAGTTTATACATCAATGATGAAATATTACTATTGCAACACATGCCAATACGGCCTTTTTAGTTTACTAAATTGGAATTTTAAATTTCACGCCAAGTATCCTATTGAAAACGTCGCGGTATGATGACGCGTACGCGTGACGTCACGGATTGTAGCGGACATTTTGATCCAGCACCGATCCCAGCTATAAGTCGTCTGCTTTAATCGCATAATTCCACAGTATTCTGGACATCTGTGTTGCTGAATATTTTGCAATTTGTTCAATTAATAATGGAGACGTCAAGAAGAAATATGTAGGTGGGAAGCGGCGTATTGCGGCCACCTTTAGCAACACAAACACAGCCGGTGTTTCTTTGTTTACATTCCCGAAAGCTGACGGTGAAGATTTACTATGGAACAGAGCGTTCAAGCGAACATGGTTCCCTATCACATGTCAACCGGCAGGTTTTGGTGAGAAAATGGTGGCAATAAGTCTTACCGTAGACATGAGCGGAGAGTTTGCGTCGTTCTTCCTGCAGCTGCCGACTCTCTTACCTCCTCCCACCGACCGTCGGATGCTTACACCGTGGAGGAGGGGAAAAAAAATAAAAATCACAGCCCAGCTGCCTTGCCTCATCGAGAAACGTGGCTTCCCACGGAGACACTGGCGGTCACCACACCCGTGGCCACACCCCTCCGACTTTCAGGTACGACCATATAGTCTCACTAGAACACTAGTAACACAATAAGCAAATAAGGAATTTTCCAGGCTTATCCTAGTAAATGTGTCTCATAACATATGAATCGCTCCCACTGCCCTTGTCTTTTTTTTTTTCTTTTTCAAGTCCTTCACTCTCACTTTCCTCATCCGCAAATCTTTCATCCTCGCTCAAATTAATGGGGAAATCGACGCTTTCTCGGTCCGAATCGCTCTCGCTGCTGGTGGCCATGATTGTAAACAATGTGAGGATATGAGGTGCCCTTCAACCCGTGACGTCACGCGCACATCGTCTGCTTCTTCCGGTAAAGGCAAGGCTTTTTTATTAGCGACCAAAAGTTGCAATCCTTATCGTGGATGTTCTCTACTAAATCCTTTCAGCAAAAATATGGCAATATCGCGAAATGATCAAGTATGACACATAGAATGGACCTGCTATCCCCGTTTGAATAAGAAAAGCTCATTTCAGTAGGCCTTTAAATCTCTGGATTGATGAAGTAATGTGCTGATTATTCTTACTGGGGACCCTGGGGGAAAAAGTCAATATGGTTCATGGGGACCAAATTTAAATCCTTTTGCATAATTCACACAAATTTGTACGTGACTACTGAAGACAATTTAAAAAAAAAGAAAAAAGTTCAAATTAAATATGACATGATCCTCAGAATACAGCACTACAGCTGTCCTCCTTTAAGAAGTTTCACCACTTAAATGTTAAAGCAAATCTTGCATCTTCTGTAACATTACTGAAAACTGCTATTTTGCAGTAATGTTGTTGTCTGGAACTCCAACTACCATATATAGAAAGACATAGATCGGATCTGACTATCATTTACAAAGGTTTTCCTTTAGGGGACCTATTTTTTGTCCCCTTACCGTCAGAGGTCCCCTAAAGGTGACTGTTTAAACCAGGGGTGTCCAAAGTG